>NC_056730.1:193410872-193710872 GCF_019279795.1 Protopterus annectens
GTGTGTGTGTGTGTGTGTGTGTGTGTGTGTGTGTGTGTGTGTAGTTAAGAAAGCTGCATTAAAATGTCAGTAGTTCAGATTGCAGACAAAAATCATAGCAATTCAGAATGTGGACAGAGGTAATTGAGTTGGTGTAAGAGGTGGGACTGTGTTTGTGCATGTCTTGGTGATTACAGTTAGGGGAAGAGTTAGGCAAGGGGATAGCTTTCATGTTGTGAGTGTTTTTGGTGGATGGTTTTATGTCTGAACCTTTCTTGTATAGAGGTAATATTATAGAAAGGGCTTTTCCAAGATAAGGTAAAACCCCCTACCCAACTTGCTAATGTGTGTTAACCTCTCACAAACTGTGCCCCAGATTCAACCCTAACCCTATACCTTAGAAACACCCTTTCCATAACACTACCACTTATAGCTCTAAAAACAAACAGAACAAAGTTTAAAATCAGTACTTAAAATACATACTATATACCCAGTGAATTAAGTATTTTTCTGTTTAAACATTAGCAGCAGATATTTACAGCGAAAAAGCCTGCTCACTGATTGTTTTTTGAGACCTCCTCTTCTGCCAGGGCTTAGGCCAGACTATCAGTACTTGGTTTCTCTCATTGGTCCGACCAGGGCCAAGGACTCGAGGAAATCACTACTTTACCCCATCCCCCTATCAGGAGTCTACTTATAGTAGCATGCAAGACAGGTGCCAGTTTTAAAAAATGTTTTAGCCCCAGCTGATGGAATTGATGGCCCCTTCCGCATTGTGTGCACGCTGTGAATGTATCCATTAAATTGCTTTCATTGTTTATACTGCTGTGCCCATTTGTGAATGACTGTGATGTTCTGAATGTTCCTAGTCTACATGGGCTATCTCCACAGCTAAATGCTTATGGTGTTACCAGTTATTTTTATCCCTCCTCTACTTCCTTCTCACTAATTAAAAGTAGAGTCTGCCCCTATCTAAATGCCTAAATGAATTTTACTCATAAATGGGGCAAATGTACCTATTATCTTGGACTTAAGGCAGCTAGCCACATGGGAAAATGTTTCATTTAAAAGTCTGAGTATTTTGGAGAACACACAGAACTATAATATAAACCACAGGGGGATTCAATAAAGCCTACATGATAATTTTGACTGTGTGCACTTTGTGGCGTGATGTGCACACGGTCGTGAAAAGTTTTAGATTTAGTAAACTCTGTGTAGTGGCCATGGAAAGTTTTGTGGCATGCAAATTACAGCATAAGTAGCTGAACTGTATGCTAATTAAGGAAATCAACATGGTGGAATGATTCAACAAGCTGTAAAGTAACCGTGTAGACTCTGTGCTCATGTTGGCCACGTATGTGAAAGTTTTCCAAATACAGCAACACAAAGGAGTCTACACAGAAACTAGAGCAAGTAATTGTCCATATATTTGTACAGAAGAGACCATAACATGTAACCCCACACACATTATCTAACATTGCCAGACATGCTGAATGCTAGAAAATTATGCTAAAAATAGAAGCAATTCCTTATTATTTATTTATTTATTTTCTTTTAGTTTACATTTGTTGACCGGGATAGTCCAACTGGATTCATGTCCATTTTCAGCAGCGGCCTGGGGAGAAAAGGTACAAGCAGATAAAATTACTTAATACAATTTATACACTGGTTACATACTTAAATATCAAGTTATACAGTTCCAAAGTTTGAGAAAACCCAGGTGTAACACCAGGATATGTAACACAACTATGCTAAAGTACAGTTTTTTAACACCATACAAGAAGAGAGTTAGTCAGGTTTGATACATTGACATAGCCAGTTTAGTTTCAAATACTGTTTGAGTCTTTTTTTAAATTGACTCAAGGTGGTTTGTAGGGTAATATCAACTGGGAGGGAGTTCCATGTTCTACCTACAGAGATGACAAACAGAGAGTCTCCGGCTGAGTTATTAGTTTTGACAGTTTGAACTAGCAATCTATTGGAAGATCGAAGAGGTCTAGGATTATTGTAGGGGATAATAATGTTTTTAAGTGCAGGTGTATTGTCGGGATAGTTAAGAACTTTATATGCCACAATAAGTTGGTTACACTGGATCAGGCTGGGCAGTTCTAACCACCCAAGTTCATTTAGATTGATACAATGTTGTGTCTTAAAGGGCAAAAAAATGACAAATCTGGCAATGTGGTTGTAGCTGCTTTTTAAACTACTATTAAACCAGTTCAGTTTTTGAACTGCAAGGCTGTACTAAGTTCATTTTCTGTGGTACCTGACTTTGTCTTGGTTAGGAGGTTTATTTTACCAAAGGACAGCCTGCTGTCTACCACTCAGATAAGACTGGAACCATTGAAGGGCTTTAGTATCTAGAAAGAATGTTTTCAGGGTGTGGATTAGTAGTTGGTGATCAACCATATCAAATGCCTTGGAGAGATCCATAAAGAGGGCAGATGATAAATTATTATTGTTATGATTATAGTTTATTGTTAGAGAAGGCTAGGAGGGCTGAAGTGGTACAGTGGTGAGGTCTGAAGCTGTGCTGAGAGTCAGCCAAAAGATTACTCTAAATTAGGTGGTGAAGCAGTTGCCTATGAATACATTTTTTCCATTATTTTGGCAAGCGGAGATAATATAGCTATTGGTCTAAAGTTAGATAGTTCAGTAGAGCTGCAGCCTTTATGAAGTTGTATTACATAGGATATTTTCCAGATGGAGAGGATTTTGGCTTCTGCTATGGTTCAATTGATTAGTATTGAGATGGGGTATGCAATGGCATCGGCTGCTTTTTGTAGATACTCAGCAGGGAGTAGATCAGCTGATTGTGTAGTTGGTTTTAATTTTTTGATTAAGGCATGGATAAGTGAAATAGCAACCAGTTGGAAGCTGAATGAGAGTTGGTTACTAGGGGTGGTGGACTCAGGGCTAGGGAAGCTTGGAGGTAGTTAGGTAGCTAGGGCTTGGATTGTCTCAGTGAAGAATTGATTAAAACTGTCTGAGACTTCCTTAGGTGGTTTATCAATGGAAGCTGCAGGGGTTGGGGTGGAAGTTTGTCCAAGATGTAAGGGTTTATTGATACCTGCACAAAACTTCTGAGGGTTGTTTTGATTTATTTGCCGAAGATTACAGTAGTAGTTTTTTTGTCTTGTAAAATGGAATTTTTAGCCTCATTCCTTAAATGCCGATATTTAATTTGATCTTGGGGGACTTTTGTTGTATGTCATAAAGCCCATGCTTTGTTTCTGTGGGTGATATTTAATTTGGGCTCTTTAGAAAGCCATAGTGCAGTTTTTGCCTTTGTTGTTATAGAGCGAACAGGAGCATGAGAGTGTAGGATATCAAGGAATTTGTTGTTAAACTAGACAACAGCTTCCTGCAAGGGGAGGTGTTTTAGGGGTTTACCTTTAGAACCGCAAAACAGACTTGTGCGAATATTCACTTCTGCGACTCGCATAACCAAATTCTTAACTGTGAAATTCAAAAAAAGTCGAAAATCAAATAGTGGAAATATTTTTTCGACTTTTTTCGAACTGCTTCAGTGTGCCCAACGTCCCGTGCTTTTGTGCTGTCTCCAACCCACAATCTCCAATAAACAACTGCAAACAGGAAGTAGTAGTGCATTAAAAGTGTCCCATTATCCCAAATAAGCCAACCCGTTGTAAGACATGTTAAGACAGCTTGTAAAAAATAAAGAATAAAAAGCACAGGTCACAAATCATGGCAGCCGAGGTAAAAAATAAATGTATCCTTTTACTTGTAAGCGCTTTCATGCAGAGTAGTGTATGCACTTCATCAGACGTTAAGACAGCTTCACAATATGCATTTAAACACAAAAATTAACGTCCCTTCCAGTAAAAGTACGGAACTGTAAGCATCTCTATGAAAATGAGCAGTATTTTGCAGCCAGCTTTACAAATTCCCTTGCTGTGAACTCATTTCTCTTTGCAAGTAGATTGGTGAAGCTGGATTCTTTATCCAACAATCTTCTTCTTTTTGGGGATGAAGGCAGACAGAGCAACTGTCTATGCCTAAGATCATCAACATGGTTCTGCTCCAACTGTACTGCATGCAGGATATCCAGCATGTACAATGTTTTTTACCCATTAAACTCTGTGGTCTCCTGTGCCACCCCTCTACTGCATTCTGACTGTGTGAGTATCCCATCACACATGCATCATTTTGGTTCCAGAATAAGCTGTCAAACAGAGGGGGGTACCCTCTCAGACATATTCCCATGCATTCCATATCTACGTGGCCTACCATGGATGTATGTTTCTTTAACAAAGGTACATAATGGCTTGCCCTCCTCTGGCATGTCAGCCTCTATTTCAGCAAAGGTCTTACTGATATCCTCAAGAGCAACAAATGCCAATACCAGTATCTCTTTGCATAACATGGCAAAAGACATAATACTACCAAAGGTGCCTGCCAGATGCAACTTCTGGATGTTCCGCCACACTATTTGACAGAAATAGAACCAACAGCCCTTAGCTAGGGTATTGGGTAGGTGCCTCCTAATAGATTTAACCGTGGCACATTCAAAATTGGTATGAACCATGTTGGGTAACAGTCTCAGTTCATTGTCATTGCATAATTGCAGTATCAATCCCCAAAACTTATCATAACAATCCTCGCTTTTACTGAGCAGTATCCCATACACCACTGGTACTACCTTTTTGCTCACTCCGCCATTAAGTGCACAATGTAAAGTATATACCTGTCTGCATTCACTAGTGCTGATGGGGAAGATCCCATCTGCCAGTATATATTCCGACTCGCACATCATGCTAAGATTATCCTTAGTGGTTATAACAACATTTGTGTTGCTAGACATATCTGCGCTGTGCCATATTACAAATGTACCTGTCTTCAAGGGTAGCATATCGGCTGTCATTTCCCTCAAGGAGCTGAAGTCTTTAATCATGGCCAACTTCTGCTTATATCTCTGCCTCCCAATGCTTTGCTTCAGTGCTGTGGTATTAGGTAACTCATTGACCATGTCCTCTGATGTACCAGCTAACACCTCAGCAACTATTTTACAGGGGTCTTCTACAAACTGTTCCGCATGACGTTTCAGTTGCTCTTTAACTCTCATTACCTTCCCTTGCAGCACATCAGGTGCATGATAATGGGGGTCGCTCTTAACCAATTTATAACCATCCTTGTCTGAGTCTGTAACACATCTACCCTTACATCTTTCTTTGTTTTTATGCGTACAACACCAATACTGTCTAGCTATTACACACTTCTCTTGGTAGTACTGATAACCATCAATCATTAGCAGTTCACGTCCTTTCTGGGTCCTGCTAGTACTGTACATTGTCCATACTTGGCACATACTCCTGTGAACCACCTTCTCCAGGTTGAAAGACAGGTGACATCACATTCACTTATCCAGTGAACAACAGAAAACACATATCAGCACAGACAGGCCAGCTATGATGACATTAGGGAATACACGTTAGCATTGCTTCTGGTGTTTGCTCTTCAACACTATACACTTACAATGTAAACTCCACCTTGCCACTTACTGCGCTGTTCCCCATAGCATTACATAAATGAGCCAAGCTTTACATGATTACCTGACCCACTATAACCAATACACACACACCATGCTCTCTACTCAATACAGTTTACTCATTCCAACATGCTGTACAGCAGCAGTTGCAACTGAGAGATTAACATATGGCTAGTATACTTTCATCACTAGGTTTGTACTGTACATTAAATACTATACACTATATGTCACTCAGGTCACATCACTCTGTACTTATTTGAAATACTTGCATGTCCGGTTACTGTCAGGTATGCCATAAGGACACATTATATGGATAATTGACTACAGATTGCATAATACTTCATCATAAAAAAAAAATGGAAAGTGTCCAGAACTAGCTGCAGTAGCTACACTGCAGTCTTTGTTTATAGTTCCCCTTAAAAATGTCATTCACTACATTTCATACCTCCATTTTGCGATGATATCTGCTGTACACAACAATCCACAACAATGAATATCAGGATTTCAGCTTGCTACCACTGAATTTGTAATATAACTGCCTCACACAGAAGCAATAACTACGTACACACTTATGCGATGGCTTTTAAGGTCATACTCACATTGTGTGAATGGTTAATGGCCGAATGCAATACAGCAGTCGAACTTTAGTCTTTCGAACATTGTCGGGTCGAGATTATGTGAATTGTACTTTCGAACATTTGCTGTTCACCTGGGTGTAATTCGCCTTTGTAAAGGTAAACCATTTTAGGACTGACCATTTACATGAGTTTAGTTCCTTTTGGAATTTGGCAGGGTTAAAGTTCTTATTGTTTCTTGCAGTTCTGAGTATGGGTTGGTGGGGGTTAGTGGCTTTATGCTTAATTATATAGGTAAGAAAGTGATCACTTAAATCATCAGGGAGGGTCCCTGAGGTATACAGTTGGGGGTGACTATTAATAAGTATCCAATCATGCATGCCTTCTTTATGAGTGGGTTTACCTATCCTGGTAGGGGTGGCCATGATTTGTGCAAATGCATGCAAGTTAACATGGGTGGTTGGGGATTCTGAGGGACAGGTGCTTCAGTCAATGTTAAAATTTCCAAGTAGTATGGTTTCTTGGGGGTAGGTACAAGATAGCCAGTGAAGGGTATCTTCAAGTGTAGATATGTTATTCCCTGGGGTAATGTACATACAGATGATATTTATGCATTTATTGTTATTAATCTGCAATTTGGTAGCAAGAATCTCTGAGTTATTATTTGAGGTGGTTGTATAGTATCAATAATGATGTTTAGCACAGATTTATAGAGAACAGCTACCCCACCTCCTTTCCTGGAAGCATGATCTAGCCTGAATATGTTATACCCAGGTGGCATCACTTCATTATCTGTGGTTCTAGGCTTTACCCAGGTTTTGATTAAACAGAGTATATCGGGAGTAAACAGCCAGGAGTGCATGCAGTTCATGTACCTTGTTATTTATACTTCTAATGTTAAGGTGACAGATCAGGAGAGAGTTAGGGAGCCTAGTAATTGTACGTTGATTGCTTGGGTTGCAAGTAAAGGAGGTAGGTTTATCTGGAGTGGATGGGCCAGAGCTTGGGTGGATATTACCATCCATTGTGAGGTTTTGATGAAACCTAATGATAAGTTTCAGGAATTTATTTATACGTTTTTGGTAGTGTTTAGATTTGGCACTAATATATCTGGGATTGGTATGTTGATAGTGTAAACAGGTTGAGGGGCTGGATGCAGTGCAGCACGATTGGTAAAAAGTCATATGAATTAAAACTGGGGGTGGTGGTATGGCCTTTTGGGTACTGAAATCCTATGTGATACTGTTTTTTGTACAAGGTAAGGCGGTATAGAGTAAGCAAAATGGGTAGTAAAGAGAAGCGTAACATTGTGTATGGTGGAGTTTATGAGTTAAAGCAACTATATTACTTAAATGGTACAACACCAGGAGATGTAGTGGTTATAATTGAGGTAATGGAGTAGGGGTGGGAAAATAGTGAGAATGATAAGCTGATAGGTTCTAGTAGTAGGGCTGTAGTTTTGTGACTATAAATTTAGCAGGACTGGGGGTGGGTGAGAATTGGGGGCAGGGTGGGGTCTGGAGTGAGCCTGAGTGCAGCGAGGGTGAGCAGAGTGGGGCTTAGCCAGAGCACAAGGTTTCTTAGAGCCTGTAACTGTATGTTAAGTATATTAGGGGATCAGATCTCTTTGTCTTAGTTTTTTTTTTGTGTAATATATTTTTTACCATTTTAGAGGCTAGAAATGCTGTCTTTAGGGGGTAATAATCTATATTGTTCTTATTTTTTGAAAGGAAGCCAATTTCTTTATGGGGGACAGACTATTGATTCTTTAGACCCAGATCAGCAAATTAATGATAAAGTAGAGTAAAATAACATCCATTGACCTTAGCAATTTGTAGTGGGCTAAATTCAAATTATATTTTCTGTTTGAGGTTCTGCAGGGTAGTGTCCTTCGAGTGTAATGAGCCTTTCAGTATGTTGTTTGAAGGGGAACTACCTGGAGATGAGAGTAAATTAGAAGATAGATAAGTAACTAACTTAAAAGGCATTATTAAGTTAGGTTCTTAAGTTCCATAACATAAATGCTGCTTTGCACTCCCATCCCCAAATGAACAATGCAATTGTAACTATTGCAGACAGCTAAAAGTGTAAACCCCATGAAATATAGAATCACAAACTTGAATTCCTCTGTGCACATATATACACCTGAGTAATAACCTCCCTTGACTGTACAGCATTGGGATCCCCTTCAGTTCCCTGCCTACATGATTACCAATGGTGTATATTCAGGGTTTTCAACATGGTGAAGGTGCAAACAAGGTCCAAATGCACTACAATTACTGAATTCCAAAAACTTGTAACTGTATGGATGTTCACTTTGTTTAGGCACTTCCACAGTCTTCATGTTGAATGCATGGCAACAGTGAATGATGACATCAGGAGTGTGTGTCAGGTTACACTCACAGAGGTGTAACATGTAGGTCTATGAAGTGTAAAAGTGCATGCAAGCAGTGCACAATTCACAAGTTCTGTGTCATCATCTTTATTGTTTGTTAAAATGTATCTTATCTATCCACATTACATTAAAATGTATTTTTTAATTTTTGCCCTTATTTGTGTGATGAGGTGCTTAGCCCTACCACGGGAAACAGAGGAATTAATGGCAGGTTTCTCAATGCATATCACATAACTATTTCTGTGGCAGCTTGTGTATGTGTAGGGCTAGAGTATAGAAAGATTCCTGGGTTCAAGTACAGGGCCTGTAACCTTCCCTCTAATTTTTGAACTGCATGCTTGCATGATATCACAGGCATGGACAAAAGTAATACATTCTCTTGTGTTCACCTTATTTCAGTGTCGGTGAGTGCAGCTGCTCATAGGTGTGCATCGTGCACCCATGGGCAATAACATAGTTCATATATTCAGTAATGTAGCAGATGTTTTTCATAGTTACTGATTATAGCATGAGCAGATGAGTTCAGTACAGGAGAGCTATTCAAAAAGCTCTAAAAAAATCAATCTTGCCGCCTGCATTCTGTTTTTTCTTTCATACTTCCGTCCCATGGAAATACACAAGGAAATCTTAGGCCTGAAATAAAATTGTCTCAACTGCTGCATTTGCAAGGAAATTTCAGAACCTAGAATGTATTCTGTAATAATATTATGGCATATCCTTGTATACCTTAACTTGGTGCAGTAATGAAGTAAATAGTGGTGGATTTGTACAGAAAGTACCTTAACATGTGACAGCAGACTTATTTCACTCATATGTGTCCATTACTAAGGTTTTCTTTTTCTTTCTTGTTCTTGTCCTTTTTCATTGCCATTTTGGTGTGATGCGCCACATAGTGCAAATAGTGTAAGCGTATAATGTCTGTGTTTATCGAGTTTGTGCAAAGCATGGCAGACCACCTATGAAGCAGATGGCCAAAAATAGTATCCAGATACATTCAATTAATGCCCTTGGCCATAGTGAAAGCCCGGCCTGGACTACAGATGGAAATGGCTTCTAGTACAGAGTGTGCAATCTTTGTTTTACTGCTCTGACATTGCAGTTTACAGCAATGAAGTGCAACATACGTAACTGTTTCTGCAACATTCGTCTGGCAACAGGTAAAAGTGTAGGACTGATATACACATGGTCCTGGGTTTGAATACACAATATGCCATATAGTATTATTTTTACTGATGTTAGCAATGCTGCTCGCATTTATGAACAGTGTACCAATGCACAAACAGGTGTAACTCACATGCGTGTACCGTTTGTTAACCATCGCACAAATCTGATGCTCACAGCTCTATGAAACTGAATATATGACGCTTTCTTATTACTGCTTATTGTCATTTTCCTTTGTATGACATATAACTACATGTGGAAACATTAGAAATTCAGGGCATATTCTAAGTATACATCATATATTCACTATACATACATGTGTTGTCTACCCTCCCCATAACCAGTACAACCTTGGGGGCTCAATATTTTAGACACACATATATCAACCACACTACAAAGTGTAATATGTAATGCTGTGTGCTCCCTCATGGACAAGGCCATTTAGTGGTGCTGAAAACCTTGCTCTGCTAAACCCAAACATACAACTATGCTCAATAAAGGTACTTGTGTTCTTACATAGATAGACTTCTACACACCCAAGGCACACTCTACACTTGGGCAACTGCCTTCATATGAACCTATGCATCTATGTGCCTAAGCAGGCCTCCCAACCTGTTGTCCTCAACATGACTTGCTGATGTCTTGCACCTTAAGTCAACCTGCAGCACTATAAAAGTCAGACTTGTGGTGTGGTGCCTGCATAATACAATGTGTTCTGTAGTCTGTGTACTTAGATAGGGGTTTTGTTCTCACAGCAATCAACTGTGTATATGTGGGTGTGTGTCCAAGAGCAAGTATGTATCCTGCAATTACCACCCCAGTCCCATAAATTGACAGTATTTTGATATGTGCACTTGCCAACACATCCATGTCAGGCAGGCCTCTCACCTTCTTCTCTCCAACATGCACTGCTGATGTCATCCAACATATGTTAACCTGCAGCCATGAAAATGTCAAACTTATACCATGGCACTTACATAGAATACAGTGTTTTATAGACTGTGTACTTAGATAGGGGTTTTGTTCTCACTGCGTCAACTGTGTGTGTGTGTGTGTGTGTGTGTGTGTGTGTGTGTGTGTGTGTGTGTGTGTGTGTGTGTGTGTGTGTGCAGCTAGACGAGCAACTGTGTATCATGCAGTTACTGCCCCAATCCCATAGATTGACAGTATTTTGATACTTGCACCTGCCTACACATCCATATCGGGCAGGTCTCTCACCTTTTTCACTATAACATGCACTGCTGATGTCATTCACTATAAGTTGACCTGCAGCCATGTAAAAGTCAGACATGTACCATGGTGCTTGCATAGCGTACTATGTTCTATATTTTATGTACTTAGATAGGTAGGGGTTCTGTTCTCACTGTAGTCAAATGTGTGTGTGCATGTGTGTGTGTGTGTGTGTGTGTGTGTGTGTGTGTGTGTGTGTGTGTGTGTGTGGACTGAGCAGAGTAGATGTGCTATCCTATGGTTACTTCTCCAGTGGCATGGCTTGCTAATCTTTTCATACTTGCACAAGCCTACACATCCATTTCATGCAGCCCTTTCAACCTCTTGTCTTCCATATGGCCTGCTGATGTCATCCTCTAGAAAGCTGTCTTGCAGACATGTAAAAGTCAGACTTGTGCAGTGGTACTTGCATATAGTACTGTGCTCTGTAGTCTGTGTACTTAGGTAGGGGTTCTGTTCTCAATACAATCATCTGTGTGTGTGTGTGTGTGTGTGTGTGTGTGTGTGTGTGTGTGTGTGTGTGTGTGTGTGTGTGTGATGTTACTTGACATTACATAGATCCATCTACACTAGCATGCGGGACACTGTTATTGTTACTGCTATATGCTCAACAGACAATGCTGATGTACCACCGCAAGCTCAACAGACAATGCTGATGTAATCAGCTACATCAGATTATTGCATATACAACCATCCCACCAGAGCAGGATCAAACACTGATCTGGAGCCCAGGCAGATGTCACCTTAGGTTAATAAGAGGTTTCTAGGCTATTAGCCCTAGGGTCTTTATAAGCCTAGCTAAGTTATACATTTGTTCCCTTATTGACTAACTTTTATGGTCTATATTTGCAGTGCAGTCTATGATCATCACCAACTTCCCTTATCCAAGAAGGACATGGGTGACACAACTGGGGTAAATTTACATTCTCTGATCCAGTTGGCTATGTTATGCTTAAATAGAGTCATTGGGATTTTTCCAGTGGAGTGGCAATCTCTGGGAGACATATCTGTCATTCCAGCATGTCCTGTTAATGTCACAGGGTAGGATAAGATCACTAAAGTGAGCGATTCATCTCCCATGTGACTTGTGGATGTGCAGCATTTCTATTAGGCCAAGGTCTGAGACTGCTCTGTAGGTCAGGCAGGCACAAATCACCTCTCAGCAGCCTATAAGATTCAAAGTACAGTGAGAGGACCTTCAGTCTGTCCATGGATGTCATGTGTTGCAGGTCCTGAATTGTCTTGGTGAGAAACCTCTGAGGTCTCTCCAGTTGATGCAGGTGTCTGGTGAGGTACATACACAAGGGAGTGTTATGCTCTATTAGTGGTCTGATGAGCGATGAGTACAGAGGAATTATAACATCCTTAGCTCTGGATGTGATGCCCTTACTTATGAGATGTGCAACATAGAAGGCCTTCCTTACCACTGTGAACACAGGGTGATTGCAGTTAAAGGTGCTATCAACCTGTGTTCCCAAATCTATTGCCACAGGGTTTCAGCTAAGGAGGGGTACTGTTAATATTGTAATGCACAGGGACTTCCCCTTGGCTGTAAGGGATGACAGCACATCATTTAGTATTTGAATCCGTGGCTTAGGCACCAAGCTTTTGTCTGTGTAAGGCCTTTTTGTAGTATGTCAGCATCATTGGAGGACACAATGATTGCACCCAGTTTGCAGTTATTGGCAAACATGGTAATACACAGGCCATCTATTTTCTCCAGGACATCTGAGAAACACAGTAATCACACGAAGTGAGACCCAAAAGCCAAAAAACTGGTGCAGTACTAAAAATGGTGGCACAGCTCGAACTAAGAAGTGACTTTATTGTAAAAACACTCTTAGCAGTAAAACTGGTTAAGCGCTTTCATCTGTGTTGATACAGACTTCATCAGAACCATAATGACAAAATAATCCATAGTTTAAATACTTAATTAGGTGCCAAAATGTTACACTCAATCACATTTAAAGACACACTTCATATGTGCAAAACTTTATGTAAATATAACATACTGTAAAATGTTAATATAAATATAAAAATATTTTAATACTGAAAATGTAACTAAAACCATACAATACCTAATACTATCAAATATAAAACTAATCTAAAATAAGAAATGGTTTAATACTAATGTATTAATTGATACCAGGGGAACTAGTGGCATCTGCCATTTACTTTCTTTTGAGGCTAATAGGGCTTTCCAGTTCCCCCCTTGTACCAAACTATCCACTTGATCAATAATAGAAAACTTTAAATTGTGAAAGTCTCCTTTATCACTAATATGTTTATATAAAGCATTATTCTTATCTTGAACCTGAATCTTATATAAATGTTCATATATGTGCTTCTTTAAATGTCTCTCAGTTTTTCCAATATAAAATACAGGGCAGGCACAGCAAGTCGCAAGATAAACTACTTGTTTGGTGTTGCAATTGCCTGCCCTGCATTTAACAATCGTTCTATTAATATCTTCTAATTTAATGTATGCCACTTCATTGATAGCTCTACATTGTTTACATGAGCCACATTTTCTAGTTCCTGTATATCTCTTTTTTGAATTATTGGTTGCTTGTTCAAGTAACCTTTTAATATTGGGTGCTGTTTTATATACAAAATTCGGATGGCTACCCAATAATGCCCCAATATTTTCCGAAACTGTAATCCACTCCCAATGTCGTTTAACTATCTCCTTAACATATTGTACAAATGGGGTATACATCAAAACACATACTCTATTATTTATTTCTCGTACCAAGGCTTTGTTATTTATATTATTACTATTATTGGCTATGTTGAATGGTCTACCCAATAGGGGTTGATATTTTGTACCCCAATGTTTATAAACATATTTAACCACATCCTTCAACAAAGCCTGGAGATATCCTCTGTTTTCAAACATATTATATATGAGTTGTAACTCATTTTGCATAATTTCCCTAGTAGATGACATGCGGCTAGCCCTAATACACTGTCCCTTAAAAACATTTTTAAACACATATGATGGATGATTACTACTGAATTCAATTCAATACTGAGAGACATTTAAAGAAGCGCATATATGAACATTTATATAAGATTCAGGTTCAAGATAAAAATAATGCTTTATATAAACATATTAGTGATAAAGGAGACTTTCACAATTTTAAGTTTTCTATTATTGATCATGAGGACATCTGAGAAATACATTCCAAACAGTAGGGGGCCAGCACAAATCCTTGTGGTACACCAGTGGTAACTGGTCTGCTACTAGAGATGGAATCCCCAAATTTGACCATATGTGTTTAGTTGGTGACCTAGCTGGCTAACCATCTAGTGACATATGGGTCAATTCCCAGTTTTTTAATTTTCCCAATTATTTTGGGTTTCTAATACCATGACGAGAATGAACCCCATTCCTAAGTCAAAGTATAATTAAAGTTCATGAAATTAGTATTGTTTCAATCATTGATGTCAGCCAGAATTGCTCTTTGCAGCACTTGCACTGTGCCCAGTAATGACTCCTGCAATGTAATTTCCATTTTTTTTAATTTCTCCAAATCTTTCAGGTTTTTAATACCATGATGGGAATGGACCCCATTCCTAACTCAAAGTACGATTAAAGTGCTTGAAATTAGTATTGCTTTATTCTTTGATGTCAGCCAAAAGTGCTCTTTGCAGCACCTGAATTGTGCCCAGTAATGACTACTTCTGCAATTTGTATGGGGTTACATGTATTTGTAACATATCTAAATATGATTGTAGATTTTTTTTATAAGACCCGTTGCTCCTATTACTTTTGGAAATGTCTGGGTATCTTTCTTCCACATTGCTCTCATTTCTGCCTGCAGATCCTGATATTTTATGACTTTGTGTCTCTCTGAACGCAAGACACTGTAGTCACTGGGTGTGGTGATTTCAAAGATCAAGGCTACTTTTGTCTTCTTTTCATGTACCACTATATCCAGTTTTCTAGCATCTATCTTTTGAACTATTTGTAATGGGTGATCCCATGTGATATAGACTTCATCATTTTCTATGATGCTTTGTGGCTCATGTTTCTAGTGCTTTTCAGCCACTTCAATACCATAATGTTTGCACAATCCCCAGTGCAACAGTCTTGCCACATTATTATGCCTTTCCATATACAGTCCTTCTGCCATTAGTATATCACAACCAGCAATGAGTTAAGCAACTGTTTCCAATTTGGTTTTACAAAATCTACATTTGTCTGTTTCTCCCACATTTCGAACCCAGCACGGAGGCTCGGCCAGAACAGAAGCCACAAGCTTGCTTAGTATAACTTAGCTGGCACAACCTCCCCACCACAAATGCTCCGGTGACGAGGTTATAGTAAAAACAAATTTTATTCCATAAGAACTTCCACACTGATGCGTTTAACAAATGCGTAACACCGACTAAATGAATTACAAGTGATTGACACAGAGGGTTAAGCGCTTTCATCTGTTCCTCTCAGACTTCCTCAGAACCATCTTTACACTTCCGCTACACATTTAAATACGCTCCTTTGGCGCCAAAATTGTATTGATTCATTAGTGCATTTAAAAACTTTTTTTAAAAATACAAATCATAAATTTATATGTTATTTAATGTTTATCTATTTATGAATGCACATATGCACAATACCATGTATTTCATCTTAGTTTTCAGTGTTGCCACTGACAAAGTAAATAACAATAGACGCTCGTATTACTGACTGTAATGGCTCGTTGTGTATAACTTACCTAAACACTATTACATCCTACTAATCTACGTAACTCTAACAAAATGAAAAGTGCAACAATCTACATCTATAATCATTAACTATAATGTTCATAAGCTGTACTATAGTATACTTGAATACACATAATATAAATGTAAATGTAGGTGAGCTCAACATCAATATACCTAGTTTAATAATGTGATAAAACAAATAATATGTAATATGTCACTAATCATTGCCTCAATAGTGTCTAAATCTGATAAAATTCTACTTACTAAAAACACATATGTTTGGATATATATATCAACAATAATAAACAATAATAAACAGTAATAAATATATATAATGATGAAAGTTAAATATATGTAGTATATAAATATATATAATGTTAAATATATAAAATATATGATGTGTATATCTCTTTATGAAATATATAGTACAATTTTTTTTATATAACTATTGTTTAAAACGTATTGAAAATTATTAAAATGTAATTAAAACAGTGTAAAATTGTATCAAAATTGTGTTAAAATGTGTTGAAAAAGTCACAATTGTCAAAATTATGATGACTATACTGGATCCTTATACATTTAATTATAAAAAATTATTATAAAAAATTACCTACTGAACCTACTAACATCTAATACAATAGTGTATGATGTTATTGGGACCCTAATATAAGAAATGGTTTTAAACTAATATATTCATTAAGGCCTGGATACGTAGTTGCATCGAGACATATTTGCCACCTACTTTCTAAACAGCCTAATTTGGCCTTCCAGTTACCACTACCAATTGTTCTTTCCACCTGGTCTATAATAAAAAACTTAAACAGGTGGTCCTTACCTTTTTCTAATGCATGTTTGCTCAAAGCATTTTTTGTATCACCCTTCTTCATCTTATAAAAATGTTCATATATCCTAGTTCTTAATTTCCTTTCGGTTTTTCCTACATAATAAGCGGTGCATTTTACACACGATGCTAAGTATACCACTCCTTGAGTATTACAATTCCCTGGTTTAGATTTACATATACTTTTCAGAATATTGTCAATTTTAATACTCGATTCAATATTAATATGTTGGCACTGTTTGCATGCCCCACATCTTTGTGTACCCTTGGTCTTATAATGATTTATATTATATGTATTTACACCTCTTTCTAGTAACCTTTTTATATTATGTCCTGTCTTTAGTACTATATTAGGAGAAGTGCCAATAATGTCTTTAACTTCTTCAATGTTTGTAAAGATAGTCCAATGTCTATGTAAAATTTCCTTTACTATATTCGTGTGTGGACTAAACATAGTGACACACACCCGTCTATTCACCATTTTTTTATTCTCTATATGAACATCAATTTTCCCTAATAATGGGTGATATTTGCTCCCCCATTGGGATTTTACATATTCCACTACGTCAATGAGCATGTTTGTAGGATAGTTTCTTTCCTTAAATAATTTATATATCAGGTCTAACTCATTCTCCATTATTTCTCTTGTTGATGACATCCTTGCTGCTCTCACACATTGGCCCTTCACTATATTCTTAAACGTGTGTGGAGGATGACAGCTTCCGTATTGGATGTAGTCGTTGGAAAATGTCGGTTTCCTGTATAATATAGACGTAAACCCTACATCATTGCTACTGATGTATGTATCTAAATAAGCTATACCTCCTTTCTCTACTGTGTATGTGAATCTCAAGAATTCCGTTGTTTTATTGATGTAATCTATAAAGGCAGGTATACCTTTAGATTCACCTTTCCAAATGATGAATATGTCATCTAAAAATCGTGTATATAGCAACATGTGTTCATAATATTCACTATGGAAAATACACTGGTCCTCCCATTCCAACATAACTAGATTGGAGTATATGGGTGCACATGATGCACCCATTGCTACACCCGAAGTTTGTCTGAATTTTTCTCCTTGATGCTCAATATAGTTGTGGTCAAGGATGAGTTCCATCATGCTCATTAAAAGTTGAATTCTATCCCATGTAAGTACTGAAAACTTCCTCAAACTATTACAGAAGTAGTCTAAACCTATATCCTTAGGTATACAAGAAAACAAATCCTTTACATCCACTGTTATGAAAATAATTTCATTGTCCCATACATCCTTATTTATTTTCCTTAAAAAATGCCAGGAGTCCTTAACTAAATGTGGTGCATTATTATATACATGTTTGGTCAAATGATTACGTAGATTAGTAGGATGTAATAGTGTTTAGGTAAGTTATACACAACGAGCCATTACACTCAGTAATAAGAGCGTCTATTGTTATTTACTTTGTCAGTGGCAACACTGAAAACTAAGATGAAATACATGGTATTGTGCATATGTGCATTCATAAATAGATAAACATTAAATAACATATAAATTTATGATTTGTATTTTTAAAAAAAGTTTTTAAATGCACTAATGAATCAATACAATTTTGGCACCAAAGGAGCGTATTTAAATGTGTAGCAGAAGTGTAAAGATGGTTCTGAGGAAGTCTGAGAGGAACAGATGAAAGCGCTTAACCCTCTGTGTTGATCACTTGTAATACATTTAGTCGGTGTTATGCATTTGTTAAACACATCAGTGTGGAAGTTCTTATGGAATAAAATTTGTTTTTACTATAACCTCGTCACCGGAGCATTTGTGGTGGGGAGGTTGTGCCAGCTAAGTTATACTAAGCAAGCTTGTGGCTTCTGTTCTGGCCGAGCCTCCATGCTGGGTTCGACATTTGGATTATTGTTGGTTTGTGCATTTATACTTTATCAGTTGTTTCTCCCACATGTTCAATGGACTTTGTGAACCAACATGTACATAGCCCACTATCTTGTGCCGCCAATATTGACCTTTCCTTTCTTGGTTTGAATTTGCCTCTCCTTAATCATTTCTACATTTCTTTCTGATCAACATGAGGTTCTTCCAGAAGTTTTCTATACTTGCAACTATATTTATGCATTTTCCACATTTCTTGCCTTCTTATCTGGTCCTACCCCTTATATTTTTTCATTTGTTTTTTTGGCACATTTAATTGCTGCCTGACTTTTATCTACTTCTGGCTTGATTTCAGTTCCTGTTTGACACCGGTATGCTTCTGCTAGATTAAGCAGAGAAGTCATCTTAGATTTATTTTCCTCATGTTTCAAAACTTTGACAACATCTGGGTCTTGTGAGGTCAGCAGATATGTGTGCAGTCCCATGATTGTACATCTATACATGTAATCAGTTTCAAGGAGGCCCATCCCTCCTTTGGAATGGGGAATATATAATATTGGTATCCAATGATTTTTATAAATCATTTAATGAGCATGAAGCATCCTTTTTTTTTCTTGTCTAATCTACCCAACACATTTTGGGGCCAGTCAGTCACTCCAAAACTGTAAGTTAGGACGGGAAGAGCAAATTGGTTTATAGGTTAGATTTTGTTCCTATATGTCAATGCTGTTTTCAGAATTCATTTTAGTCTTCTAAAGTATTCCTTACCAAGTTTTATTCACATTTGTTCATGTTTTATTGTTGATCCTTCATCAATTCCCAAATATTTATACACTCCCTCTTGCTCAAGTTCCTTTATATCACATTCTTGTCCCAAACTGATATTTTCTTGATGCTGCAGTTTTCCTGCTTTAAGGGTTGCTTTTGCACATTTATTAAGACCAAATGACATTTATTTATTTATTTCCAGTTTGGTTACCGGGGAAGTCCACTCGGCCAACATGACCTGTTTTCAGTGGAGGCCCGGGGAGAAAAGCTCCAAGAAAGCATTATATAAATTCTGTTACAATAAAATACAGGAGTATACAGGATAACATTGTAAAAAGAGTTAAAAATAAGAATATTCACAAGCATAGTTAACAGAATTAATTGAGAGAGAGGTTAAGGGTTATACAGTTTCCTTTGAGCAATGGCATTGAAGTGTTGAGCGTGGAAGTCAGTTGCATACATCAAGTGAGGAATTCTGAATATGCTTGCTTAACATACACCTTTTTGAAGTAGAAAACTATTCACAATATTTACATTATTTACAAAGTTGAGTCATGTGAGCATAGCCCTAGTAATTGTTAGTAGGTTAGAGGGAGTGAGGTTAAAGGAGTTATAGGGAGCTTGTGTAGGGTCATAGGCATATGACTATGGGAGATTGTAGAGAGCTTATGTACGAGAAGAAGGGACCCCTAGGGTATAGACTTAGAAAGGAAATTAAGTAGGGTGGAGGCAGGTGCATTTCCATTTAGTGGACAAGTGTTTGAGAAGCTGGCTTTTGAAGTTTTCAGAGTTAGATGTGGTTCTTAGTGAGGAGGGGTGGGAATTCCATTTTTTGCCTAGAGCATATGAGCGGAGCAGCTGGGCAGCAGGATGCTTAGGTTTGTGGATAGCAATTAGATTCTGGTGCTCTGATCTAAGTGTTCTATTAGGAATATAAGGGGAAAGGATATTAGCTAGAACAGGGCATTTTGTAAAATGAAATACAAGTCTATGTGTTGTGGATAGTTGCAAGTAGTCAAGATAGTTTGAAAGTTTGAGCCAATTCAATGATTGAAGGGTGAGGCAGTGATGGGTGGAATTTTTAGAATTGGTGGCAAATTTAGAGATTTTATTGTAGGAGTTTTCTAGTTTGGAGGTAGTAGAGGTGGGGTTCCTATCAGTTTGTCGAACTTCAGCAGTTCGAACACCATATGTTTGAAATGTGAAGTTCGAAAACTGATTATCGCAAAGCCACGAAACACTGAATTCTTTCCCAGGGAAAGAATTCTGTGGGTCGTTTCTGTAGCTTTGCGATTTTCAGCACTGTGGTGGAAAGTTACAGGTCGGGTTTAGGTAAGTGTACGATTGTGCAGACGTTAGGGTAGGGCATGGGTTAGGTGAGTTAGGGTTAGGGTGCGGGTGAGGTGGGTGTGCAATAGTGACAGACTTTAGGGTTAGGGCGTGATAGGTGAATTAGGGTTAGGGTACGGGTAAGGTGGGTGTGCGATAATGACAGACTTTAGGGTTAGGCTGTGATAGATGAGTTAGGGTTAGGGCACGGGTCAGGTGAGTTTGTGATAGTGATGGACCTTAGGGTTAGGGTTTGGGTTAAGGTAAGTGGATAGATAGTAGTGTCTGTAAAGTTTAGTGTAGGGTTAGATGTAGGATTTTAAGTGTATGTGTGTGGATTGCTGTTTTTTTGGTGTGCTTGTGTTGTGTGTGTGTTTCTTGGAACAGCGATTTTTTTCCCTGGGAAAAAAAATCGCTGTTCTAAGCCTTCGATGGTTTTGCACTTCATGGTTAGAAGTTCGAACATATGTTGTTCGAACTTCTGCCGTTTCATCGAAGTGATATAGACCCGTAGAGGTGGACAGGTTGGTTAGGAGATGAGCACCATATAATAAGGAAGGGAGAAGATATGTAGTGGCCAGAGTATGTCTAGTGGAGTGAGAGACAAAGCGATTATTCCTATACAACATACCTAGCTTTTGGTGTTTTTTTTAATATTTTGTTTTATATGTGTGTCGAACTTGAGGTGTTCATCCACAGTTATGCCTAGGAATTTTGCAGAAGGCACCACTTCTATGGGTGAGTTAGTTTGGCTAAGGACTTTGAATTCATTTTTGTTGAAGGAAAAAGTCTTGGGGGGGTAGTAGGATTTTATATTTATTTGCATTGAGAGAGAGGTGGTTTTGGTGCATCCAGTTTTCTGTTGTGGAGAATGTAGTTTGAGTTTTTGTCAGCAGTTCTAAGAGGTTAGTAGTAGAGCAGATTAAGGTTGATTCGTCTGCATATTGAATAATTTTTGTGTCAGGAATAGCAGTGCGAAAGTTATTGATGAAAATGTTGAAAAGCGTGGGCCCAAGGATGGATCCCTGTGGTACACCAGTTGGGGTAGGTAAGAAGGAAGAGGCGGAGTTCTTCCACTTAACTGCCTGAGATCTGTCTGATAGATAGCTGGAGAACCAGGATAAAGTTTTTGGTGAGAGATGAAGGTTTGAGAGATGGCAGAGTAAGTGCTTGTGGGAAATAGTGTCAAATGCCTTAGACAGATCTAGTAATACAGTAGAAACTAGGTGTCCTGAATCTCGGGCTTGATTGACAGTTTCAAGGAACAAGAGAAGAATGGTAATGGTGCTGTGGGCTGGGCAGAAACCATGCTGGGTGGGTGTGAGGAGATTGTTTTGGGTCAGGAAAGGCATAAGTGGTGGTGGATGCACTTTTCAAAGATTTTGGAGATTGGAGACAGCAGGGCAATAGGGCGGAAGTTAGACACACTGGTATTTTTGTCTACTTTATGGAGAGGGGCGATATAAGCTGTGCGCCAAAGTTTGGGGATGTAGGATTCATTTATGGATCTGCTAATTGGGAGAGCAATACTATCAGCAGCATATTTTAGGTAGGAGTGCGGAATATTGTCAGGAGCGTTAGTGCATGTTTTGAGTTTAGATAGGAGTTTTTTTATAAAGTTAGTGGAGACAGGTTTGAGCTCAAACAGTAGAGGAAGTTTGTTAGGTGGGTTTGAGGGGGGGAGTGTGACAGGCAGTTGGGTTATTGTTAGGAAAAGATTTGGTAAGGGCAGAGATGGTTTCTATGAAAAATGAATTGAATTCGGAGCCTAGTTCCAGGTTGGATTTACTTGGGTCAGGACAGGGATTATCCTTTGAGCCTGGATGGAGGAGAGATTTTATTGAATTCCAGAATTGCTTTGGGTTTTTATTGTTATTGGACCGGAGCTTGATATAGTAGGATTTTTTTCCTTGGTGATTAGCTGTTTTGCAAGGTTACGGAGCTGTTTATATTGAAGCAGGGTATTGGGCAGTTTATTATTTTGGTAGAGCTTCTAAAGTTTGTCCATTTGGTGCATGACCTGTTTTGTTTGTTTGGATAGTCATGGAGCTGTGTTAGTTTTTATTCTTTTATATCTTGGGGGGCTAGGGAGTTTAGAGTGTCAAGGAAGATAGAGTTGAAGTAGTCCAAGGCTTTGTCAAGGGGAAAGGTCTTTACAGTTTGCCAGTTCATTTGTTTGAATATGTTTGAGAAAGTGGTAGGGTTAAAGTTAGTGAGGTTATGAGTGTGACTGTATTGATGCTGGTATGGGGAAGAGCTAGTGGAGCGATGGATGAAGGCTGGGAGGTGGTCACTAATGGTATCAGAAGTAGTGCCAGAGTTAGTTATTTTGTTAGGATTTGAGACTAGGATCCAATCTAAAATGGTTCCAGAGGGATTTGGTTTATTTGGTCGAGTGATATAGTGGATTATTTGTGTAAAGTTGTAGAGATTGATGGATAGGGATGGTGAGAGGCTGATGAATTTATTCCAGTCAATATTAATGTCTCCTAAGATATAAGTTTCATAGTTAATTTTAGTGGATGCCCATAGGAGAATTTCCTAGAGAGTCAAGCTATTGTTACCAGGTGAGATATAAAGGGCAATGAAGCATACATTTTTGTGCTTGCTTAGCTTTAGTAGTCCAGCAGTTAGTTCAGTGTTTTGGAATTGTGAGATTGGAATTCTTATATCATATGAAAAAGTTTTGATAACTTGCAGCTGGTCTTTCAGTTCCTCATCTAATGAGCTATACAGTTTTAAACATTCAACAAAGAGAGGACTAGAAGTCTTTATACTTTGTTGTTTTCTAGGAGCCAAATTGTAGCCATGGTCTAAGCTGTTAAGTAGACAGCTTAATGGGTTAAGAGCAAGGCAGAATAGCAGTGGTGAGAAAGATTCACCCCGAAGAATCCCCCTTTAATTTTAATCCATGGGATAATAATTTGTCCTTTACCTTGGCTTAATTGTAAAGTGGTCTGTCACTGCTACATGGTCACTGTAATGTAGCTGATTAGTGTAGGGTGTAGCATACATTTTACGCACTCTTTTATCCATGAATGTGGGATACTAGCAAATGATTTTTTGTAGTCAATCCATGCCATACTTAGATTCATCCCCTTTCTACAGTTCTCCACTATGACTTTATTTAACAACAAGTGACCATTTGTTCCATATAGTGTTCTATTGCCATAATTGAGTTTTCTTCTAAATGACTATAAACTCTGTCAGCATCAATTCCCATGTATAGTTTATACGTCATTGGAAGGCAAGTTATTGGTCTATAATTTTTAGGGTAACTTGCAGTGTCACATTTCAGTAGGAGCATTGTTTTTCCTTTTGTTAGCCAGGTCGGTGTATGTTCAGGGTGCTCATATAAATAGTTCTTACTCATGGCTAACCCTTTGTACAAAGATGTTGATACTTTTAACCAAACATTAGGTACTGCATCTGGGCCTGGGGTTTTCCAATTAGAGGTTTTTCTTAACATTGTTTCAATCTCTCTGGCTGTTACTTTATCCTGTACCTTTAAACTTCTTATTCTTTGTTTCTTTTACTTCTTTTATCCATTTAACATTCACAGGATCTTTATAAATACTTTTCCAAAATGTATCTATTTCTTCTTTTTTGGTGGTCTTTCAATTCCCAGCCATGTGAGTTTATCAATGATGCCTGACTGGGGGATTGTGTCAAAGCCTTGGCTAAGTCAAGATAGGCTGTATGCAGTGTTTTGCCTTTATCCAGGCCTTTGGTGACATTCTCAAAGTCATCCACTAGACTATAATAAGCATTATCTACCCTTAAAAAAAAACAAATTGTGTCAGGACAACAGTTTGAAGGTCACTCATGTCTTTATCAATAAGGTCCATGATTATTCCCTCTATGGCTTGCAGATATGGCTGGTGACACTTAGGGATCGACAGTTCCCATGGTCAGTTGACGGACCCCTTTTGTGCAAGAGAATTACTGTTGCTGTGTTCCACTCTGT
This sequence comes from Protopterus annectens, assembly GCF_019279795.1. Lineage (NCBI taxonomy): Eukaryota > Metazoa > Chordata > Ceratodontiformes > Protopteridae > Protopterus > Protopterus annectens. The sequence continues at coordinate 193,435,204 of NC_056730.1, forward strand.
TGGGACAAACCCAGTACTTACACTGTCATTGAAGAGAGTGCCAACTGGTTCCACTAAATCCTGTTCCACACAATTTGGTAGACAGCTTGAGATGTTATCTGGTCCCATAGAGACTGTTTTCCTGCCCATGGTGAGTGTGGTTATGAACTGCTCTTTCCAGATACTAAGTAGCATACTGGTGACAGGTAAGCTTTGGGGTATGTCTGGTGGGGATGGGGGGGTGAAGTTTGTTTAAACTGTCTGGTAGCATGTTGGCGATGTCCTCAGGGTCAATATTCTTGGTACTATCCACTACTAATTTGACACAGAGCTGACCCTTCACTTCTAGATTTCTGACATAGCTAAAGAAGGCCTCCTGATTATCATTAGCTAGGGATGCTAGTTTAGGTTTGTATGTGGCTTTAGAGGACTAATGTCCTTGTTCTAGCCGTGGAGGGTGTCCTTCCTCTGTGGAGTCCGTTCCCATTACTTTCTTCCACTTGCTGTATAACCTGCGTGCACTTGATGCCCACTAGGGTGGCTTGTTTTCTGTGAGGAACTTGTTTTGAACTGTTGACGTTCAGCCAACTCTATACATTTGTACAGGTGTTTATACAGGCCATTTGTGTACATCTCTGTATAGCAGTCGTTGTTGACAGTGGTAGCAGGGGGTTTGCTACCATCTATGGTATCTGTTTGGAAGCTATAGTTTGCTTTGGATAAATATTTCATCTTTTCTGCTCTTGAAGGGGTGTTGGGTATGATTGTCAATGTGAATGAGACTAAATTGTGATCCAACCTATCCAGGGGGCCAACACACAGGAGTTAGTGCAGAGAAGCACTTTGTTGGTGAGTACTAAATTTGGGACATTCAAGCCCCTTGGGGGAGTGCAAAGTATCTGTTACACAACATGCGTATTAACAATGTCCAGGAACCATAGGGTGAGCATGTCTGTGCACATATATGACTCCATATCAATGAAATGATAGTTGAAATCACACATGACCAAGGTGTTTAGTTGTATAATGAGTGACTCAAGTAGGTCCAAATAGGCAGAGTGATACTTGGCTTTCATGGTGGGGGAACTGTAGCTAACAATAATATGGAAGGGTGTTTTACATACAGTTAGTTCGACTTGGAGTAGTGTTATGGTTCTTTGACTAGTCTTGCAGTGCATATGTCTTTAATGAAGCTGTATACACCACCTTTGGCTCTTTCATGCTCATTTTGATGTCTGAATGTGTGGAAGGTATTGTAGCCTTGCATGGCCAGGGAGCTCTCTGTGGCCTTAAACTATGTCTGTGTGGCTACACAGATATGGGCATTTTCCAAGGTAAGGACTTCTTCTAGTGAGTGCAATTTCTGATTTACACTCCTTGTATTAAGCAGCATAACCTTCAATTTGTCTCTAGTGGATTCTTTTACTTTGGGGATTTAGTTGTTCTGACATTGCCTAAAAAGGAGACTATGGGGGAGGCAAACACCATTATATAGTACAATGAGGTACGTCTCCAGTCATTCTGCAACATGGACGGTGACAGAGTTATAATGGTACTTGTTGTTGAGAGACTTGAGTGCATGCGTGATCTGACAGACCCTGGCACCTGGCAGGCAGCTGACTGTGACCTTCTTCTTGTACAGCCTGGCGAGGGGGACATCTGTGTGTCTCACTATGTAGTCGCTTATGAGCAAGACATTTGGTTTTGAGGTGTTTTATCTGAGGGGCTTCTTGGCTGAGACACTGTTGTGTGTATTATTATGTATAGTGGATTCTGTTAGATCTGCACTGTGTGCAGTACATTTGTGCTTGGGAGGTCTTTAATTTTTAGTTAGGTTTCTAGTGAGTACCTCCACGTATGTGGGTTTATGTGTTGTGAGCTTGTTATGTGCAAGTGTGTGCTGACAACATGTTTGATATCTGGTTTGTAGTTATGTGAGATTCCAAATTCATAGTATAGAGACAGCTCTCACATAGTTTCATAGGTTCATAGGTAGGTACTAGGCTATCTGCCCAAAGGCATTTATAAGCATAGCCAGAATGTGTTGGCTTTCGCTACCCCCTTAGATTAGTGCCTTGTGCCTCTGTCCAGCAGAGCCACTGAAGTGATCCCTGGGGTAAACTTTCTGTTTCCCATCCACTCGTCAAGGTTTCTCTTGAAGAGTGTTAACGAGGAGCTCTGCCTAATGTAGATTGGAATCTTGTTCCAAAGCATGGGAAGTCTCTGTGACAGGAATCTATCCCTCCAGCACATCTTATTTATTGTTGTGGTGAGGTTTAGATCCCTAGAGCGTGTGGCTTGAGGGGATAAGCTTTTCTTTAGGTGGAGTATGTCGATCAGTTCCAGGTTGGACATGACCTTGCATGTCAGGCAGAGATCACCTCTGAGTAGGTGGTATGCAACTGAGTACAGCTGGAGTTTCTTCAGTCAAGCTGCATAGGGCATCTGCTTGAGGCCAGTGATCCTCTTGGTGAGGTACTTCTGTGGTCTTTCCAGCTGTTGCAGATATCTTGTAAGATACATCCCAAATGGGATGTTGTACTCTATGATGGATCTGATGAGCAATGAGTAGAGGGGCACAATGACCTCTTTTGATCTGGATGCGGACCCTTTTGTGATATGGTGTGCCACATAGAAGGATTTTCTAACCACTTTGGCAATGTGATTATCAAAGGATAGTTTACTATCTACTTGGGTCCCCAGATCCCTTATTACTTCTTCCGTATTTAGGGGACTACCACCTATGTGGTAGTTTGTGGGTACTTTGTTTTTTCCAAATGGGATGACTAAGCACTTTTTGGCATTAAGCTTAAGGCCATGATTTTGACACCAGGTGTCTGTCTCAGTGAGACCCTTTTGGAGGATGTCTGTGTCAGCCAGAAAGTCAATTATAGCCCCTAGTTGGCAGTCGTCTGCAAACTTGGTCAACCATAGTCCTCCTGTGCTTGCCTGTACCTCTGAGAAGTATATGCCAAACAGGAGGGGCCCTAGGACTGAGCCCTAGGGAATGCCACTTGTAACTGGTTTAGAGTCAGACCTAGCTCCCACAACTCTTACCATGTGGGTACTGTCTGTGAGCCAGTTGGCAACCCATCTTGTGACGTAGGGGTTTATGTTCAGGCTGGTGAGCTTGTCTATAATACCAGAGTGGGGGAATGGTGTCAAAGGCCTTTGTGAGGTCTAGGTAGGCTGTGTGTACCACCTTTCCTTCATCTATAGCCTTGGTAACTGTCTCAAAGAAGTCCACCAGGTTTAGGAGGCATGATCTGCCCTTAACAAAGCCGAACTGGGTAGGGTCCAGTGTTTGGAGGTTCCCAATGTCTCTGTTAATGAGTTCCATGATGATGCACTCCATAGCCTTGCAGACCAAGCTAGTCAGGCTTATAGGGAAATAGTTCCTGGGGTCTGTTGTGGCTCCACCTTTGTGGAGTGGAATAACCATTGCTGTGCACCACTCTATGGGTATGTAACCTATGGAGAGGCTAAGTTTGAACAGTGTGTTTAGGTGAGGGGTTTGTTCGACTTTGAGCTCATGTAGGACACAGCCTGTGACTCCGTCTGGTCCCATTGATGCTGTGTTTTTGGCTTTGGAGAGGGCTGTTTTAACCTGAGTGTCTGTGATATCAGGAGCTCTATATTCTTCTGGTATGGTTATGGGCCCTTTTGGGGGTGAAGTTTGCGCTAAACTTGTCTGCAAGGATGTTGGCAATATCAGTCGGTTCAGTGTATTTTGTACCATTCTGCACAAACTCTGGGCAGATCTCAGCATTGCCACTTAGATTGTTGACATAGCTAAAGAATGCCTTGTGGTTATATTTGGAGTCCTTGGCAATTTTTCTTTTGTAACTCGCCTTGGATGATTTTATGAGGGATTGTAGTTTCTTGCTGATACTGATCAGGGATGTCTTCCCTTCTTGGGATTTTACTCTTTTCTGTACTAGATTCCTCTTTCTATTGTATAGCTTGTTTATGGCAGGAGTCCACCAGACTGGTTTCCTTTTCTTGGAGGAGTGAGTCTTGGTTTTGCTTGGGATAGCATGATCCATGCATTCTTGTAGATGCCCATAGAATGCATTAGTAAAGGATTTTGCAGCTTGGACAATGTTATCCTTTAGTATGGGGGCTTTGAAACTTTCCATCTCGGTCTTAAGTAACGTGAAGTTTGCTTTTGAAAAGTTTTTCACGGTGGATTCCTTGTCTGGGGGGGGGATATCCAAAGTGATTTGTTTATGTTCAGATCTAACCAGTGAGGGGTTGACCTCCGGTGTGGAGCACCATTCGCCCATGTTGGTGATGACCAGGTCCAATATGTTGTCACCTCTGGTGAGAGTGTTGACCAGTTGATCCAGGGCATTTGAGTTTATAAATTCTAGGAAATGTTGGGCAAGGGAGTTAGTACTTGAGTAGTTCTCCCAATTAATGTTTGGGTAATTGAAATCACCCAATATTAGGGTGTGCGGTAGGACCTTTATATTTCCCAGTGCATCCAGAAATGTGGAATGGGGGTCCTGGGACATGTTGGATGATCTGTACCAAGCTACAATTTGAATTGCAGTTTTGCCCATTGTTAGTTGCATGTGGATGATCTCTGAAGCATCTTGTTGTGCCACTAACCTGGAGGTGTGGGTATCCTTGATGAATATGGATACACCCCCGCCTTTTGAATTTCGGTCCAGGTTCTGTGGCCGAAATGTATGGTATGAGTTGTGCTGGGGTGCTCTCTGGAGCCTTAAACCAGGTTTCTGTTACTGCACATATATCAATTTTCTCCATACTGAGGAATACCTCGAGTGCATGCATTTTGAGGTTTAGACTTCTGACATTGAGTAGCATCACCCTCAGTTTTTTGTTACTTGTGCTATTTATGATGGTGGGTTTGTCTTTTGAGCCTTGCCTAAAAAAGGCACGATAGGGGTGGCAAGAGCCTTGGCCAGTATTCGAAAGCCTAAGGGTGACAGGTGCAAGCTGTCTCTAATGAAACAGCATGGCTTGTCAAGCATGTCATCCCAGGCGGACAGACACTGGATCCCCTTTGAATGACAACAGAAACTTAGCCAATTGTTGAAATTGATAATTTTTTCTTTATACTGTGATATCATTCTTGGTGAGGGCAGGATGCTACTCAGGGTCAGGGTCATACCGGCCTGGGCTACAAGATCATAGAGCTCTTCCATGTCTCTTTTCATGTAGTCCAGGGAGGCACGGCTCAGGTCATTCACACCAACATGGACAATGATAGAGTCGTATTTGTACTTGTTCTGGAGTGACCTGAGTGCTTGTGTTATGTGGTGGATCCTGGCACCCTACAGGCAACTAACAGTAACCTTCTCCTTATTCAGCCTAATGAGTGGGAAGTCAGTGTGCCCGACTATAGAGTCACCTATTACTAGTATGTTGGGTATGCTATTTTGCCTTAAGGGCTGTGATTGCATAGCGCACTGGCTTTGTGAAGTATTTGTTTCATGATTTGTGTTGGGGGGGGTGGAGGTTGCTTGGATGTCTGCTTTGGAGGTCTCTGTTGCTTTTGCAGATTTTTATATAGAGCCTCTGAGTATATTTTCGTGTATTTAGGTGTGTTTTTTGCCAGTGCTGGTTTAATGGGTCTATGTGAGTCTGGTGGTGTGATGCAAGTATTTCCCTTCTTCTCTTGACTGTCTGATCCAGCCTTGGGTAGAGAGAGCTTATCCTCCAGTTTGGCTGTATAATTGCATCTCTCACATGTATTAGTGTTTGGTGGTAGGAGGAGAGGGTTGTCTGTGTACATAAGGCAGTTGTAACATTGCCTCAAAATGCCCAGATTCACCAGTTAGACAGGAGAGTACACCTGGAACTGCCCTTTGGACATGCCTGGATAGGTACAGTGAACTGTTTTACTGAATGGCTGGTAAGGTTGAATAGAGAGCCTTGTCCTTCTATACAGTATAGGATGGTCTAGTGATAGGGTTTATAAGTGCTTGCTATGAATTTTGAGCAAGTGCTGGGCTGAGAAATGAATGGCTTGAGTTGTTGCATTAATTTGTTTTAGCAGTAACTGGTTGTCAGTATACATGAGGTAATTGCTATGTTACCTCAGGATGCTCATGTAAATCAGGCCAGTTGTATGGAAAAATGGTGGGGAACTGTCCATCCATTATAGAAGGTACATAATGTAGTAAGTAGTGTGGAGTGGGCTATATGGACCAGGTTGTGGTGTAAGTCTAACAAAATGTGTCTAGTCTATCGAGGGCTAGGGCTACAGATATGTGTCAATGTTTCACAATGCACAACTGAGTTGCACACAGGGCAGTAGTGCAAGCTCTGAGCAGCTACAGTACGCTGAGTGCAACCCACCAAAATGTAACACTGGAACAGAAGCGAAGTTAAACTATTTTAAAAAGGAAACATAAACAAAGAGAAAGGCCAAGAGTGAGCCTTATTCCACCAATCCAAAACTCAGATGCGTTCTTCACTGCACAGTTCTTTCACAAGGGTGCAGGGGGCCTTCTTAATGTAAGAGGGCTGGTTTTAGTGCTCCAGTGATACCAAACAGTCTGGATTCAGCAAGCCTGAATTAAGCCTATACTATAAAATCCAGAAGTACTAGAAATCCAAAGTGCAGAAAATCACAATCACAACAGAAGAACAAACAGTTTAAATAAAGCAGCAATTCAGTAGAATACTCCAACAAGAGAGTAGACAACAAACCTTCCTAGTGTGAAATAAGAGGTCTGGAACCCAAGTGCTTAAACCAGAACTAAGATGCTTTCAGAATAACAGACACAGCAAGCCTTCAACCAGCAATTCCCAGCTTGGAGGGGTGTAGGCTATCCTTCTCTGCCACAAAAGTCTACACCACAAACCTTCCTAATGTAAAATAACTGGTTTGAAGGCCAAGTGCTTAAACCATAATAAAGACATTTAGAACAACAGCCACAATAAGCATTCAACCAGCAATTCCCAGCTCAGAAGGGCAAAGGCTACTGTCTCCTCCCACAAGAGGGTAGACTACAACCCTTCTTAATGTAAGACAACTGGCCTGAAGCCCAATGGCTTAAACCAAATGTAATAGGCTTAGAATAACAGTTATAATTCAATGTTATACCAGACAGATGACAGTGACATGTGTTTTAATCTACCCACATACATCATGTCATGGTTAGTTGACCATGTGTTATCTTGATGAGAAAGCCCTGTGGTCTGTCCAGCTGTTGCATGTGTCTGATGAGGTTCATGCAAAAGAGCATTATACTCTATTACAGTTCTGATGAGATTTAACTACAGTGCTGTCATACAATCCTGAGATCTGAATGTGATGGCATGTCTTATGGTGTGCACCATATGTATGTACTGGGAATCTTCAAAGAGAAAGGTTTTAAAGTAATGCCACACATTGCAGTTCCTGAATTCACAACTCTTACAAGAGACTACACTAGAAAGTACTGACATGATGATGCTATCCACTGTATCACTTGCTAAGGCAAATATTTATTTATTTATTTATTTGCATTTGTTTACCAGGATGATCCACTAGACCAAAGTTTAGCCCATTTTCAGTGGAGGTCTGGGGAGAAAACCTCCACATCAACAAGTGCATACAATAGAAGAGTCAAAATCACAGTAGAACAAACAGAATAAAGACTCAACATCAACAAACTACAGTATAATATAAGAGGTACAGTTGAATACACAATTGAGTTATCACAGTGAAGTATAGTAAGAAAACATGTCAAGAACTTCACTTCTAGTAATGTATTAATAAATACACCAAAAAACGCCAAATAGTTCAAAACTAAAATGCAAAAAACAAGAATAGCAGAAAGTTGCTGGAAAACAAAGCACAGGTGCCGGTAATAGCGTATAATGATTTAATTTCCGCTTTCGTCACAACTTCATCAGAATACAAAAAATGTAAAAATCAACCAGTTTAAATAACCCAATCAATTAAAATACAATTAGTTTGAACAAACAACAAAAATACATACAAGTACTAATAATAATAGTGATAAAAATACTTATGCATTAAAACAAGTCCTTAAATCTGTATCTTTATTTATAACTAATTTACGATATTTTAAAAAACACTTCAAATTAATGCTTTCATTTAATCCTGGAAAAATATCAGATTTAAGTTTAACCTGCCATAGACATTCCCGTTGTTCAATGTAGTTCTTAAAGTCCCCAGCCCTCTTATCAGATTTACATTTTTCCAACACAGAAAATAAAAAATTTTTGTGTGTAGTACATAAGATAGAATGCTTATATAAAGCGTTATTGTGATCTTTAACTTTAATGGCATATAGATGTTCCTTTATGCGCATAGCTAGGGTTCTCGTAGTCATCCCCACGTAAAAAGCAGGGCAAGAGGAACACATGCTAACATAAACAACTCCGCTAGTATTACAATCAATGAAATCAGATACTTCTATGATCCTGTCAGAGGTAATAATGTTAATATAAGGTCCCTCAGAAATGTATCGGCAAATGTGACAATGCTGGCATCGAAACATGCCTTTCTTTTTTATCACAGATGTAAAGTGATGGGTAGAATGATGCTCCAAGATGCTCTTAAGGGTATTGGTTTTACGAAACACAAATTTTGGGTCAGAGCCCGCAATCTGAAAAATATCTCGATTTCCTTGTATGACTTTCCAATTGCTCTGAACAATGTTTTTGATCTTATAACTATCACTATTCATATCAAAAGAACAGACAATGTCATTGCTAATACTATAATGTTTACCCGTATTGAAAGTGTTCTGGGTGCCATGAAGTATAGCAGGAAAATGGGTTGAACGTTTATTGTATACTTCATTATCTGTATCAAATAAAAATTGTTCATCATACCCTCGCTGTGTGAACAAAAAAACTATGAAATGAAATTCAGAAATCAATATGTCATCTTTGGTGGTCATCCGACAAGCTCGGATGAATTGCCCTCTGGGAATGTTTTTCTTAATGTGTTTAGGATGACCGCTGTTGTTGTGTAAATATCCATTGGTAAAAGTCTCCTTTCTGTAAATTTTACTATGAAATTTTTGTTCTTCAAAATCCCACCAAATGTGGGTATCCAGAAAGTTGACTGCCAACCCAGCGTCACCTAAAGTAAAATTAATATAACTAGAAAAAGAGTTAACTTGACTAATGAAGGAATGTACTGTATCTATACTTCCTTCAATGATGAAAAACAAGTCATCAATAAATCTACAAAAAAAGAGAATGTTAAACATCTCTTTTAAAACAGGAATAAACTCTAGTTCCCACCAGGCCATCACCAAATTGGTGAAAGTGGGTGCTGCAGGAGACCCCATAGGTACACCACGCTTTTGTTTATAATATGTGTTACCAAACATAAAAAAATTATTCTCCAAAATAATATCCAAAAATCTACATATAACAGAAATAATAGAATTATTAAATAGATTCTTTTTAGCTAAATAACTACGAACTGCATCCACCCCCTCCTCATGGGGTATACATGTGTATAATGAGATGACATCCATCGTAAAAATGACATATTTAGTAGCATCAAAAGAATCAAAAGAAACACTATTAGAGAGGACTCTCATTTTATCCAAAAAGTGCCATGAGTCCTTAGTATAGGACAAATTATCATGTAACAAGGGTCCCAAAAGAGCATCAATGGTGAGGGAAATTCCTTCAGTAACTGAGTGTGGAGAAGACACTATGGGGCGTAACGGAGGATCAAGTAGATTCTTATGGGTTTTAGGAACTCCAAAAATAACACCAATTTTCGGTTTATCAACTAAACAAAAATTATATAAACTAAAATCAATTTCACCGGACATGAGAGCATCATAAAGATGTGAATGTACTGTCCTAAAACATTTTAGAATTTCAAAGAAAGGAATAGGTTCATATTCGCTAGAATTATCTAACATCTTTAACATGCTGGAATTATATCGCTCATGGTCCATGATAACAATGTTGGAACCCTTATCGCTTTTCATGAACCTAAATTGCCCTGTAAGAGCTTTCAAATTCCGTAAAGCTTTCCTTTCTTGCACTGACAAATTGTCACAAAAATGGTTGTTAACTTTAAACAAATAATCAATATCTTTAATACATAAATCCTCAAAGGTCTTAATAGTATGATGAAGGCTGGGAACATAACAAGAAGGTTTGTTAATACATTTTTTAACTTCAGGTATATCATGCATTAAGAAGGATAGATTTAATTTCCTTGTAAACTTTTTCAAATCAATGACAGTTTTACCATAATTAGCCCTCTTACTAGGAATAAAATTAAAACCATATTTTAAAACTGCTAGTTCAAATTTACTGAATGAATGGTCAGACAAATTTATAATACCAAAACTATCTAAATGACTACTTAGGCTTCGTCCCCCGACGAATTTGAGCCCAAAAAAGTACGGCTTCTAGTTAAAATGGAACTTTTAGTGCTGTCAACAGTATGACCCTTCTTATTATTTTTGTTGCTAAAACAAGGCTCACTAAAGTTAGGTAACAATTTCGTTTTGTTACTTATGTTCGTTTCCGTACTGTCTTTAAAGTTATCAGATCTCATGACAGCTACTTGACTAGTGGTAGCCTGTTTATCTAATGTCTTACTTTGCAAAATGTCAGCACATGAAGAAACAGCAGGCACCAACGGAGGAAATTCTGCGTTATAACCGCTGGAACCTTTACTAGGCTCGTATGTAACAGTAGTGGTTCTAAAACTGCCAGCTGAAGTGTTGGCGTGAATACCAGAAGCTGCTTCAGCATAATTGCGTCTGTTAAAGGACTGACCTTGCTGGTAAAAATCACGGCTGCGTTGATTAGGGGCATACTGACTGTAAGCTGTTTTGTTGCGATAAGATGCAATGTCTCTTTCCATCTTGGACTGCTTTCTGCTAGTAACAACTTTAGAGTGTTGAAATAACTCCTTGGTGAAAAATGAATACAGAATATTTAAATCTTCCCCCAACAGTCGTTCTCTAAAGCCAGACTCTAATTCTTTAATGTCATTTAATATTAAAGACATTTTTTCTACATTGTTGTCAATGAGTAACTGTAAAAAGCGGAGCCCAGCTTCATTAAAAAAGGCAATCAAAGAATCAAACATGGGATGTCCTACGTTAACACCGTTAGGACATTTAAAGAAACGTAAGCCTTTAGGTACAATCCCTAGTTCTATACATTTGGTGAAATAGCAGTTTTCTAAATCTAAAGACTTGTACCTTTTTAATAATTTGAGTAAGAGGTCACGTTGGCTGTTTGACTGACCATCATCATTCATAGACGAAATCCGTTTGAACATGTTGAAAGGATTATCGTTATGATTTAGAAGTCCAGCACAACTGGCGTTGTCAGCTCCGTTAGAGTTATTAAAAACTCATTGTTTGATGGCAGTTTGCGAATCCGAAAATGACGGACTGCCTAGATTGATGACCGTCGGTAATTCTCCACAAGCCCCGACTGGGCTGGATGCTTCAATAGTCTCCGTAGAGTTACTGGCTTTCGCCACCAAGAATTTCAATGAACATTGTATATCCATTAAGGTGGAAAGTAACAAACGATTCACTTTGTCGGTTTCTTTATCAATCCCTGATGTCGGTGTTGAATGCACCGACAAATTCATTAAAGTGTCATCTGCAACTTCTGCAACGTCTTGTTTTAATGCATAAGTATTTTTATCACTATTATTATTAGTACTTGTATGTATTTTTGTTGTTTGTTCAAACTAATTGTATTTTAATTGATTGGGCTATTTAAACTGGTTGATTTTTACATTCTTTGTATTCTGATGAAGTTGTGACGAAAGCGGAAATTAAATCATTATACACTATTACCGGCACCTGTGCTTTGTTTTTCAGCAACTTTCTGCTATTCTTGTTTTTTGCGTTTTAATGTATTAATAATATTAAGAACTTGTGAAGATATGTTTTGCAAGATGTAACATGAAAAACATGAAGGTACATACTGAGTACATCTATGAGAAACACAACTTAGGAATTCATGTCACACACAATAATCTATACAGTATTCAAATAGGTATTTCAACATGGTATGCCTAGATAATATTTTTATAATAATTATACTAGTAGAGGAATTTGAATAGAGAGAAGTAAGTTAATGAAGGTGGTAGTAGTAGTGGATTTGGGACTCGGGTTTTGGACGGTGCGGGATTTGAACATGTGCAGTTCCAGAGGTATTGCCATAGGAACGTTTTAAAGGAAGTAGCATTCCAAGTGCTCCTTATCTGTAATGGGTGGGCATTCCATTGTTTTGCTATGGAAAAAGTGTAAAGCATCTGGCCAGCTGGTAGGTTAGGTTTTTGACTTTCTGAGAGGCCTGCTTGCATGGTAGTGAGTAAGTATAGAAGCAAGAGATGGGCATTCTGATAGTCTGAAGATAATTTTATGTGCTCTAGTTAACTGTAAATGAGATAATGTGGAAGCTCAAGATAATTCAATAAGTGTAAGGAGGAATGGTGATGGGGGAATATTTTGCATTAGTTGCAAACTTGGCAATTTTTTTGTAGCAGAACTCAAGCTTAGTTTTCAGAGAGGCATGGATGTTGGTAAGGAGGGGTGCACTATATAAGAGAGAAGGTAGAAGAAACGTTGAGAACAGGATTTGTTTTGTAGAGCAGTTAAGGAAGTGTTTATGTCTATAGATGATACCCAGTATTTGATGTGTCTTTTTGATACTATTGTGCACATGTAGGTCAAATGTTAGGTTTTCATCTATGTTGATGCCTAGTACTTTTGTGTTAGGCATGACATTAATAGTGGTTTTGTTTTGAGAATGTAAAATGAATTCAGTCTTCTTTAGGAGAGTATTTTTCTTTAGTGGTCAATAATAACTGACAGGTACAATTATCAGTTCCACAACACAAAGGCAGATATATTAGGCATTGATGTAGCCATGCACCAGAGAGGAGTTGTGGTATTGTATGATGAAGTCAGGAGTGTCTGAGAAGTATGTAAGAGTGGTACAGGATATGTACGAGGGTCGGTGAGGTCTCCGGTTGAGTGACGGATGCGTTTAAGGTGGAGGTGGGATTGCATCAAGGATCAGCTCTGAGCCCTTTCTTATTTGCAATTGTGATTGACAGGTTGACAGATGAGATCAGACAGGAGTCCCCGTGGACTATGATGTTTGCAGATGACATTGTGATCTATAGTGAGAGTAGGGAACAGGTGGAGGAGGCCCTGGTAAGGTGGAGATATGCTCCAGAGAGAAGAGGAATGAAGGTAAGCAGGACTAAGACAGAATATGTGTGTGAAAGAGAGGGAGGATAGAGGAATGGTGAGGATGCAGGGAGTAGAGGTGGCAAAGGTGGATGAGTTTAAATACTTGGGATCAACAGTTCAGAGTAATGGTGATGTGGAAGAGAGGTGAAGAAGAGAGTACAGGCAGGATGGAGTGGGTGGAGAAGAGTGTCAGATGTGATTTGTGAGAGACGAGTACCAGTAAGAGTGAAAGGGAAGGTCTACAAGAGGGTAGTGAGACCAGCTATGTTATATGGGTTAGAGACAGTGGCATTGCCAAAAAAAGCAGGAGTCAGAGCTGGACGTGACAGCGTTAAAGATGTGAAGATTTGCAATAGGTGTGACGAGGGTGGACAGGATTAGGAATACATATATTAAAGGGTCAGCCCAGGTTGGAAGGTTTGGAGGCAAAGCCAGAGAGGCAAGATTATGTTGGTTTGGACATGTGCTGAGGAGGGATGCAGAGTATATTGGGAAAAAAGATGCTAAGGATGAAGCTGCCAGGTAACAGGAAAAGAGGAAGGCCTAAGATAAGTTTTATGGATGTGGGTGAGAGAGGACATGCAAGTGGTTGGTGTGACAGAGCAAGATGCAGAAGACAGGAAGAAATGGAAACAGACTGTGGTGACCCCTAACGGGAGCAGCCATAAGAAGAAGAAGATGTAGCCATGCACTCTCTGCATCAGACACAAACCTTTTGTATTCCTGCATCCAAAAGAGTGAAAACAGAGATTTGGCAGAGTTGTCATCACTTGTACAGGATACTGGAGGGGGCAGGAGGCCTAGGCCGACATAAAAGGTCAGTGAGTCTGTGTGAGGGAGTAAGGGAAGCAGGCAGGCTGTGTGTGTGTTTGTGTGTGTCTCAGCCAAGCTCAGAGCTAGCTCTACATCTTGCTATGTTGGACAGGTGTGAGCTATGCATGGTGGAAGTGGCAGTTCATCGTTGTCACCCCAGACCATGAGAACTGGCTTTGCCAGGAGTTGAACTGGTACCTCCACGCTCAAGGTCAAATGGAGTGCTGCTACCTGAGCATGACCAATGTCGGCTGGACATGATCCTTTCACAGGACCATGACCCCATGGCCTGCCGTGTCTGGGTCTGGACAGGACAATCACAGATGGACCAGCGGAAGTACTTCCACTATGGGAGTATGATCGGGAATGGCCACGTTAACTATCGGCAGATGTTGTGGATGACCTACACCCATGGGGATGCCTTTCCCCTCCCAACAAGCATTCCATCATAGACACTCATTCCATGACAGACACCCCTCATTCAAACATGTCATTTATTCAATCCAGGGAATCAGCAACATGATGGAGACAGTCACGCATGCCAGACTCCACCACATACACAACCCTGTGCATTTGTCTGGAATTCCTTTTTGAACAAGCCCGTGCCTCCATGATGACCCTAAACATACATTGTGTAACACAGGAAGAGACACCTGCACCAGGTGGAGGAGGGACAGCAGGCCCCTTCTGAGCACCCCTATCAACCCTCCTGCATGGCACCTCACCAACACTGGCTACAGCCAGACTCAACAGGCATTCAAGCTGAAGTAGTCACACTTCCCTGCTCAATGTCATTGCCCACGACCTGTCTTATATCTGTGGTCTCAGTGGACTGGGTAGGTGTAGGCCTACTGGCTGTGTCTGCAGAAAAAGAAGGGTGTAGCTGGATGCCAACCTCTGTGTCAGATTCAACCTCTGCACCCCCGACTATGCCTCAGTTTCACCACTATCATAATCAGTGTCTGATGAGATACTGACATCAGATGGCACAGGCCCCATACCTCCCGCTGTCATGATCACCGGTGATAAAATGGGAGGAAACACAGGTATACATTAATACCTGCACTAGTATAGTGCAATATACGCTAAACAATTAACAGTGTTGCCACTATTACAGAAAGTACAGCAATATACACAATAGGCCTAAAATGACACATATTTCTAGAACTTCATTTGCAGTAATGAATTAACTTTATTTGGCTTACCATCTGCAGGAGCCATACATCGCTGGATTCCTGATGGTCCTAAAATAAGTTAAGCAAGAAGTAAGGTCAACATGTTCACATTTAATAGTAAGACAAGGGGTACTACATGTACTCCTTTCAATTTGCATGAAGTGTTAGCTCAACAAGAATGTGGCTGACAACTCCAAACTGAGCTTATCACTGTACCAATCTTCAATTCCGCATCCAAAAACACGTGTCACAGAAGTAACTTTGTTTCAGTTGTTTTACTATACAACAGTATTCAACTGGTCATATAAGCTCTTCCTGGGAGTGAGAAGGAGGGGCACCCACATAAATCACATATTGTGAGTTGTCATGTTGTAGAATATTCACCAGGAATTCCTCATTGGGAATGAGAGGTTGTTCTGTAGCAGGCCCATCCCTCGTAACCCTCTGGTCTCAGGCAACAGTAATTGCATGCCTCAGTGCAGATGTTAACATGTCAGTGGCCCTGTGACACACCTGCTCATAAGTATGTCTATGGCCGCCCATGGTACTTATGTTTGCAATGATCTGCTGCCATAGTGTCAGCCTCTATGACATATTGGGATGACCCCTTCTGAGAAGATGGAGAATATGAACAATTATTGTATTCTCTGCCTCACTGATAGGGGCCTGTGACATTTTCAGTCCTAAAAGACAACAGAATGATAATACACATAAGTATCACATAACTACAAAGTAACTCTTACCAGATAAAACAGTTAGATTGCATCCAGAAAAAATGAGGTTATTACCTCTCTGTACTCCTCTGTCATTAGGCCAATAATTGAGTACAACACCCCCTTTGGTATGTACCTCTCTAAACTCCTGCACCAACTGGAAAGGCCACAGAAATACCTCACAAAGAGAATCCATGGCCTCCAACACCTATACAGGCTCAAATCGCTATCATTCTACTCAGTATCATACAGATTGCTGAGAGGTGATCTGTGTCTCACATACAAGGCAATCTTAGACCCTGCTCTACTAGAGATGCTCCATATCCATAAGTCTAACTCCTTGTGCATTATCTGATCAAAAGGCCTAAATCTAATATGTGACATTAACAAAACCTGCTGGAGAGAGAAGTTTGTTTGCCAGAGGCTGCCCTGTCTCTGGAATGGACTCCTCATACATGTTAAACAAAGTATGTCACTGGCCCTCTTCAAGTGAAACATTGATGAGTGAATGGGAAACAACAAATTTGCCCCAGGGGTTCCACCTATGTCCCTCATTGACAGGGGTGACAGGTGCTGATTGTGGTTTCTTTTTTGGGGATAAGCTCTTGGCTAGGCTTGTAAGGGCCCCAGGGCCATTAGCCTAGTAACCTCCTCTGATCCTATGATCCTATAAGGTAGGCAGTCAGTAGCACCCAGTGGAAAAACAAAACATACTACAGATGTGAAATACTAACAACCGGCAGGATGAAAAACAAGGAGAGTAGGAAGAGCAACTTATCCTTATATGTGCCACAGCAGTAACTGAACTGTGCTCCCTCCCAAATTAACAGTCCATTCTAGTTTGTGACATAACAGTAACTTCTCTTTGCTCCCCCCATCCACCAAAGAACAGGCACACAAACCATTTTGCGAATAAAACCCATTTGAAATGCCGAACATGCATTCAAAGGTCCTGTCACTCAAACATTTGCACATACTTAACATACATCTTTCTATTTTCATATATTGTCATTCATTTGTACCTCTGAAATGGCTTGAGAAACATGGCTATGCCATCAGTACACTTCTAACTAATGCATACAGATAACAATGTAAAAGTATTTGCTTCACATTATTCATTAATATATTCCATCATATTCATTATGTAGGTAACAAAATGACAGCATTCCTGATGGAGTTCAATACTCCTCTGCAACAATAGCTTTGGAAATATTTTGCTTTTCTGAACATGTAGCAAGTATCCTCATCATCAGTTTGGTTAGCTACACATTTTACTTTTTATAATGGAGTCAATTATTAATAGATTGCATCTGTCTAGCTTGTGTTTCATAGATGCTAATTACAGAATAAACAGCTGAACTGCATATTAATCATCCAATCTGGTGGAGCTACTCAACAAGTTATAAAATGTCCATGTAGACTCCATACTGTTTTTTCCTGTGGATTTCAGAAGTAGTGGAGTACAGAGACAAAAAGTCTATATAGACAGAGCTGCTGCTGCTTAAATCCATTTGTATGTACTACAGGCTGCAGGCAATGCTGATGCTGCTGCCAATTAGCCTAGGCTGAGATGGAGAAAAGTTTTTAGGTCACATTTAACTTATTACAACATACACAACATGGATATTGTAGAGTGCTAAAGGATGGAGAGGTACACAATGCAGGAACCCTACGACATCTGCTAGCCTCACCTCAGAGCTACAGCCTTTACCTCCCCATGTATTGGCTGTGTACTGCTTGCATCACAGTCAGTCCTGAACTAACACTGTGACAACTGCTGCATTTTCCAGGTAAGTCCTGCACATGTATTGTATTGTATAATAATATCATGACATGTCACTGTATTTTATCACTTGGTACAATAAGTAACTACAAGGTGGGAGATTTGTACAGAAATTAATGTCACATGTGACAGTAGAGAGATTTTTGACTTGTATGCATCCATTAGCAAGTAGCAGGCCTCAGGACTCAAAGATTTACAAATTGATACCTCCCCAAAGTAATAGTGATCACTGCATGCCCTCAATTTAGCACCATACATTTGTAATGGGAAATTATAACAGAGAGAAGCTCAAAAGTTATGAGACACATAGTAGTTTCCAACTTCATCACTATCACAAGATAAAAATGGCAGGATGCAAAGCAAGGAGAGTAACAACAGCAACATATCCTTGTTTGTGCCATAACAGTAGCTCAGCCTATGTTAACATTATGCCCTTGCATGTGCCATGACAGAACCCCCCCCCATATAAAACAGCAGTCTGTTTCTGTGTGTGCCATCCAAGCTGCCATTAATTTTATGACAACTGCATATCATAGTGTTTAAAGTTATATCCTCACACATTTTAAAGTAAGTGATATAGACTGGCTTACATGCTGCATGTCTCTGAGTACTGGTCAGACAACTGATGAATGACCAAGAAACATTGAAAGATAGGACACAGCTGTGTATTTGCAAGGAATAATAATAGCAGGTTGTGTGATCAACAAGTGTACTACATCCAAATATATTACACAGAAAACATTTACAAATAACAAGTCATGTCTTGATATCAATAGACATTCAGTTGCACTTGGTTGTGTGAGGAATTACGTTGTATATTGACTGCAAAGCTGTTTGTAAAGCAAAGATCGATACGTCTTTCTTCCTGCTTTCTGGTGGTGCATTGCAGTGAGAGTTGGAATCCAGACCTATGTATTCATATCTCATGTGTACTAACAGTTTACTGCTGTATGTCATAGACTGATTTTGTGCATTTCAATTAATTCTCCAATTTTTATACTTTTTTATTTTTTGGGCCATTGTTTGAACAATGAGTTGCTTAGCACAAATGGCTTTGGCTATTCACATATCATTTGTGCGTACAGTGGCAGTGCACTAACAGGATGATTGAGCCACCCAGATAGCATACAGGACCCAGACAGCCACAAATATATACTGGATATATTCAATTAATACTACTGGCCATTTGTGCAAACACATTTCCTGACAGCACGCACTATTGTGCAACGTGTTTGCATGATGGTAAGTGCTGCTCAACACTTTCAAATGTTGCAAATTCTGAAAGTGCACACTCCCAGTTAGCATGATACATGCAATTGGTGGGAAAACATCATTCTACATTAGTCTTGCTCTGTAATAGGCATAGCAGGTGTTCATGGAGAGTTTATGAGATTCTATGCTCAAAGAATGGGTGTCCAGGAGTCCAAAGTGTTTGTTGGACTCCTAATGAATGAACATGGTCCCAAGCTGTTGCAGAGAGACTATTGTGGCTCAGATTACAAGGCAGAGGCATGGAATAATATGGCCCGGACCCTAACCAGTGTTACCGGTATTCCCTGTACTGATGAGCAATGTAGGAATCACTATACAGACCTCAGGATAAGGAAGGATACCCTCAACTGTTGGATCAAGGAATGTAGGACTGGAGGCACCCCACAGATGTGCATCACTTACAGAAAGTACTTGTCAGACTTAAAAGCTGGATATAGTCATGGTTGCTATGCTTAACAGTATTCTGTTCTGTTCTGTTTTTTCCTCAGCTGTCACAGACAGAGAACCGAATGTGTGAACCCATGCCTATAGAGTGGCATGAATGCAAGATGCATGTGGTATGTATGCAAACCTACAGTAGGGTATTTTAGCATTCAAAGTTCTGGCACATTTATTGATTAATTATACAAATGTATCAATCTGAGCATTCATTTCTCAACTGTAATAGGAAAGTATGCATGCATTACTCTGGACGGCAAAACAACAGTTCAGTGTTACAGAGTAGGCATAGGTTTTTCCTTCATAATCCACACTTTCTAAATATACAATACTGTTAATTTTTCATTGATATTGCAATGTTACATCAGAGCTGTAAGGCAGTGTCACCACTGGCTTGCTGTAAACTGTAATCAGTATAGTTGGAACATGCATATGTGCAATGTATGCACACATCACAGATTACTTACTGCAATCTGCAATATATTATGCATCTGTTAGGAGCTGGGTAGTCTTAACAGTAAACAAAGATATTTGTTAGAAGTTGGTACTGTTAAAAGCAAAGGTAATAGAACAGAGTCAAATACTTATATCAAGGCTTTGTATGTCATGTATAAAGTTACTAATGTTCTCCCTTTTTTCTCTCAACCCAACCCTTTTCTCTTTTTTTTCATTTTTTATTTTTATTTCCCCATAGCACAGTGGCATAAGCCTGTCTCATGGGATCCTCCTCTCTCTACTACACTGGCTACAGCATCACTACCCATCACATCTGCTGTGGGACCTGGTAGCACCTGCTTCTGGTTCTCCTGCACTACCTGGCCCCTCAGGTAATTCTGGCTTCAAGACAGGCCAGTGGTTCCCTCTAGGAGCAGTGGCAGAGGTGGTGAGTTTATCACCTGCAATGAACTGCCAGGGTTGGTGAGTAGGACTGTACATCACACAGTTGGTGCACTTCTACACCATAGTTTCATAGTTTCATAGTATAGTACTAGGCTATCTGCCCTGGGGCATTTGTAAGCCTAGCCATAGTGATGTGGCTTTTGCCACCTCATGAAATGGTACAAAAATGCACAGAATAAATTTAGAATACTGTGCCTCTGTCTAGTAGTGACACAATGAAGGTCCCCTTATATAATAGAATTAGTTTACTGTGCCCCTGTCTAGCAGTGACACAGATGTGACCCCTGGGGTAAACTTATGATCTCCCATCCACTCATCAAGATTTGTCTTGAAGAGAGTCAGTGAAGGGCTCTGCCTAACATGAACTGGGATCTTGTTCCAAAGCATGGGAAGCCTCTGAGTTATGAATCTATCCCTCCAGCATGTCCTATTCATACTTGTGCTAAGGTTTAAGTCTTTAGCTCTCGTGGTCCTGATGGATTTGGATTTTTTGAGGTGGAGCATGTCCATCAGATCCTGATTGGACATGGCCTTGTACATCAGGCAGAGATCACCTCTGAGCAGGTGGTATGCTACTGAATAGATCTGAAGTTTCTTTAGTCTGGCAGAATAAGACATATGTTGGAGACCCTTGATCCTCTTGGTGAGGTACTTTTGCGGTCTCTCCAGCTGTTGCAAATGCCGGGTGAGGTACATACCAAATGGGGCATTGTACTCAATCATGGGTCTGATGAGGGAGGAGTATAGGGGTACAATGACATCCTTGGATCTGGATGTGAATCCCTTCATGATGAGATGTGCAAGGTAGAATGTTTTTCTAACCACTTTGGCAACGTGGGTGTCAAATGAGAGGTCGCTGTCGACTTGGGTCCCTAGGTCTCTGATTACTTTTTCTGTGCACAGTGGGTTGCTGTCTGCGATAATTTGTGGGTACTTTGTTTTTCTCAAAGGGGATGACTATACATTTTTTGGCATTTAGTTTAAGGCCGTGACTCTGGCACCAGTTGTCCATTTCTGTGAGGCCTTTTTGTAGGATGTATGTGTCCGCTGGTATATCAACTATGGTGCCTAGTTTGCAGTCATCTGCGAAATTTGTCAGCCACAACCCTCCCATGTTTGCTTTAACATCTGAGAAATAAATGCCGAACAAGAGGGGTCCCAGGACAGATCCCTGTGGGACACCACTTGTGACTGGCTTTGAGTCTGACATTGCTCCAGCGATTTTAACTTTATGGGTTCTGTCCTTTAGCCAGTTTGCAACCCATCTAGTGACATAAGGGTTTACGTTTAAGCTGTTGAGCTTATCTATGATGCCTGAGTGGGGTATTGTGTCGAAGGCCTCAGCCAAGTCCAGGTAGACTGTATGGACTGCTTTGCCCTCATCAATGGCTCTAGTGACTGTTTTGAAAAAGTCAACCAGGTTCAAAAGGCAGGATCTGCCCTTTACAAAGCCAAACTGGGTGGGGTCAAGTGTCTGTAGGTCCCCTATGTCTCTGTTTATGAGTTCCATAATGATTCTATCCATAGCTTTGCAGACCAGGCTGGTTAAGCTTATGGGGCGGTAGTTCCCAGGGTCTGTAGAGGTACCCCCTTTGTGCAGTGGGACCACTGTTGCTGTACGCCAGTGTTCAGGTACATATCCTGTAGTAAGGCTAAGGTTAAATAGCATTTTTATGTGCGGGTTTAGCTCCTCTTGGAGTTCACGTAGCACGCAACCCGGGATGCCGTCAGATCCCATTGATGCTGTGTTTTTAGCTTTGTTGAGGGCGGTTCTCACTTGGACATCTGAGATGACAGGGAGACTACATTCAGCTGGGATAAGTATTTCTTCTTTTGGGGGTGAGGGAGGGGAGAAATTTGCACTGAACCTGTCAGCCAGAATGTTGGCAATATCTGTGGGTTCAGTGTATTTTTTGTTGTTGTGAACTAACTCTGAGCATATCTGAGGGTTTCCGCCCAGGTTTCTAACATAGCTGAAGAAGGCTTTGTGGTTATCTTTGGTGTCCTTAGTGATTTTTCTCTCAAAGTTGGCCTTGGATGTTTTTATTAGAGAACGTAGTTTTCTGCTAATGTTGATCAGAGATGTCTTCCCTTTATGGGATTTTGCTCTGTCGTGTAGTAGCTTCCTTCTTTTGTTATACAATTTGTTAATGGCTGAGGTCCACCAGACAGGACGCTTGCCTTTGGTGGAGAGGGACATGGATTTATTTGGGATTGCATGATCCATGCATTCTTGGAGATGTCCATAGAAAGCATTTGTGAAGGATTCGGCATTGTGGGATGTGGTATCCACTGGCCCAGTGGGCTTAAAGGATACCATCTCAGTCTTAAGAAGAGTGAAGTCTGCTTTTGAGAAGTTTTTCACTGTGGTCTTTTGTGCTGGGGGTGGAGGTGGGATATGTATATCCAGGGTGATTAGTTTGTGGTCAGATCTCACTAGTGAGGGGTATACCTTCGGTGTGGAGCATTTTGTCCCCATGTTTGTGATGATCAGGTCTAGTATATTATCTCCCCTAGTGGGAGAGGTGACTAGTTGTCCCAGTGCATTTGAATTTATGAATTCCAGGAACCTTTGGGCTAGGGTGTTAGGGCTAGAATAATGTACCCAATCTATGTTTGGGTAGTTGAAGTCTCCCAGTATGATGGTATTTTGTGATACATTCATATCCTCCAATGTCTTCAGGAAGGCTGAGTGGGGTTCCTGAGATTGGGAGGGTGGTCTGTAACATGCTACCTGTTGTATAGCAGTTTTGCCTATGGTTAGTTGCACCTGTATGGTCTCTGATGCTTCATGTGTTGCTACTAACCTGGAGATGTGGGTGTCCTTTATGAATATGGACACTTCCCCTCCCTTTGTGGTTTGGCCCGGGTTTTGGGGCCGAAAAGCATGATACGAGGTATAGCCTGGTAGCACTGGGGTGCTCTCAAGAAGCCTTTCAGTTACTGCACAGACATCGATGTTCTCCATACTGAGGAGTGCATTGAGTGCCTGCATCTTGAGATTTAGACTTCTAGTGTTAAGCAGCATTACCCTTAGTTTTTTTCCATTTTTGTTTTCTAAGGAGGTGGGTTTGTCTTTTGAGCTTTGCCTAAAAAAGGCACTATGGGGGTGGCAAGAGCCTTAGCCAATATCTGGAAGCCCAGTGGTGACAGGTATAAGCCGTCCCTTGCGAAGCAGCGTGGCTTGTCCAACATGTCATCCCAGGCAGACAGACATTGGATCCCCTTAGAATGACACCAGTACTTGAGCCAATTATTAAAGCTGATCATCTTGTCTTTGTATTGTGGCATCATTTTTGGTGAGGGCAAGATGCTGCTCAGGGTCAGGGTCATACCAGCCTGGGCTACATAATCAGAGAGCTCCTCTATGTCTCTTTTCATGTAGTCCAGGGAGGTACATCTCAGGTCATTCACGTCAGCATGGACAATGATGGAGTCATATTTGTACTTGCTTTGGAGTGACCTGAGTGTGTGTTTTATGTGGCGGATCCTAGCTCCCGATAGGCAGCTCACAGTCACCCTCTCCTTGTTCAGCCTGGTAAGCATGACATCAGTGTGTCTGACTATAGAGTCACCTATTACTAGTGTATCAGGCATGGTGTTTGGCCTTAAGGGCTGTGATTGGTTGACACAGTGATTTATTGAAGTATGTGTTGCATGTGTTTTGTTTTGAGGTGGCGGATTTTTGGATGTCTGCTTTGGGAGCCTCTGTTGTTTTGGTAAGTTTTTTATTAGAGCCTCTGAGTATGTCTTGGTGTTTTTATGTGTTTGGTTTGCAGTTGTGGTAGGTCTATGTGGGACTGGGTTTGTTGTGTGTGTGGTTACCATCTCCTCCTGTCTGGTCATGCCAGCCCTGAGTTGAGAGAGTTCAGCCTCCAGTTTGGCTATATAGTTACATCTCTCACATGTATTTGTGTTTGTTGGGAGGAGGAGAGGGTTGTCTATGTACATGAGACAATTGCAGCATTGTCTCAAGATACCCAGATTAACCAGCTGAACTGGAGAGGACACCAGTAATCTACCACTTGACATGCTAGAACAGTATAAGGGAGTGCTGTGCCTTTAAGAGAAGTGGATATTCACAGGGGTGGTAGGTGGATGTAGTGCTTACTTAGTATGAGAGTGCTTACTTAGTAGAGAAGTTTTGAGAACAAAGTGCTAGGCTTATAATATAGCGAGTAGTCTGATTATACTAAGAGTAGAGCTTCCTTAAGGGAAAATTTGAAGAGCAGACTTGGCGGAGACACTGTTCTTCACTGTTGTATTAAACAACACAAGGAGACACAGACATCAGAAACTATGGCCATCAGTGCAGTGAGGTGACAGTGATGACAACCCAGTGGATGATGACTCAATTCTCATTGTTACCCAATTTTACATCCATGGTGTCACAATGTCTCCACCCTCACCCCAGCCATGGGGTTTACCCACCTCATGTGTCCTTCACCATCCCTGTATCTTGTATTGTTGTATTGTTTGTCTTGTCTGTATGCAATTGCTTCTTCACCTGCCCAACTTACCACACCCAGACATTCCTACAGCCATTCCTCAGCATTCCTCTCTCTGTCAAAAAAAAATGTTGCATACATAGCTCTCTATTTTGCATATGTGTCTTCATGACACACAAGGTTTGGTCCAATTCCCTATACAACAGATTGTGTTGTGGTCACCCTCCCTCTGTAGGTGACAGTCCAAATGCAGCAAAACTTGTGCATACATGTTCATGTTTTATTCCTGAAAAAACATATAGCTATGGTTCTTCCCTACATCCCTCCTGCACATTCCTGCCATCCTTTCACTTTTTATTCATCACCCTGCTTACTCCCCATTTCACCACTTTCCTGTATTTCTCATTTCTTTTCTTAAAAGCATAATTGAGCAGTGGTGTGCATTGAGCACTAATGTGTGGCTATGGAAAAAACAGTTATAAGTATTATATAGTTGCACTGAAAACCTGTACCATCTAGCCATATTTTGGAGACTGCATACCAACTATCACACTTCAGAATTTGGATTTACACGTAAAATTATTTGAATCTGTTACATACACTTGGAATCTAACCAAGTATCATCTGAACAAAAAAATACATGTATTACTGCATTAACAGGTGGTGCTATAGACTCAGGTTATTATAGGTTCATAGATTCATAAGTGTGTACTAGGCTAATGGTCCTGGAACCTTTGCAAGCCTAGCCCATAGAAGTGCCCTGGCATCATGATGCCCAACGTTAGTTCCCAGTGCCTCTATCAAGTAGAGCTACTGGAGTGATCCCCGGGGTGAACTTTCTATTACCCATCCACTCATCGAGAGTTCTCTTGAAGAGGGACAGTGAGGTGCTTTCCTTGAATGCATGTGAAGTTTATTCCAGAGCATGGACAGTCTATGGGTGAGGAACCTGTCCCTCCAGCATGTTCTGTTGATTGTGGTAATGAGGTTGAGCTGTCTGGAGCATGTGGTGTGGAGGGATTGGGATTTCTTTAGATGTAGCATTTCTAACAGGTCTGGGTCAGACATGGCTTTGTAAGTCAATAAAAGATCACCTCGAAGTAGGCAATATGAGACAGAGAATTAGCTCGAGTCTTTTGAGTCTGTCCATGTAGGACATGTGTTTAATGCCCAGGATCCTCTTCATGAGGTACTTATGTGGCCTCTCCAGCTGTTGCAGGTGTCTAGTGAGGTACATGCCAAATGGGGCATTATGCTCAATGATTGGTTTAATGAGGGAAGAGTAGAGAGAGATGATGACCTCTTTCTTCCTGGATGGAAAACCCTTGATAATGAGATGTGCCACATAGGACTTTCTGACCACAGTGGCAATGTGGTGGTCGAAGGAGAGGTTGCTGTCAACCTGCATCCCCAGATCTCTTATGACACCTTCATTGTTCAGTGGGCTCCCATCGATGTGGTAATTAGTGGAACTGAAATTTTACCAAAGGGGATGATGACACATTTTTTTGGCATTAAGCTTAAGACCCTGGTTTTGACACCATTCATTGGTCTCAGTGAGGCCTTTCTGTAGGATGTCTGCATCACTTGGGGAGTTAATAATGGCTCCCAGCTTGCAGTCATCTTTGAACTTGGTCAGCTAGAGTCCCTTTGTGTTGGCCTGGACTTCTGAGAATTAGATGTCGAACAGGAGAGGACCCAGAACCGATCCCTGTGAGACTCCACTCATGACTAGTCAGCAGTCTGACTTGGAGTCTATTATTTTCACACTGTGTGTTCTATCTGTGCACCAATTTGCAACCCACTTAGTGATATAGGGGTTGACACCTAGTTTGGTGAGTTTAACAATAATTACCAAGTGAGGAATGGTATCAAAGGTCTTGGCCAGACTGAGGTAGGCTGTGTGCACTGCTTTACCTTTTCCCACAACTCTGGTGACTGACTCAAAGAAGTCAACCAGGTTGAGCAGGCATGATCTCCCTTTCACAAAGACAAATTGCATGGGGTCTAGAATTTGGAGATTTCCTATATATTTGTTAATCAGGTCCATGATGATGCACTCCATAGCTTTACATATCAGACTTGTCAGGCTAATGGGGATATAATTCCTAGGGTCTGTAGTTGCTCCCCCTTTATGGAGAGGAAAGACTATAGCGGTGCAACAATCGGTAGTGACAAAGCCTGAGGTGAGCCTGTGACTGTACAGGGCACACAAATGTGGTGCCAGTTCACTTTGTACTTCATGCAGAACACAGCCAGGGATATTATGAGGTCCCATGGAAGCAGTACTCTTGGCCTTGGACAATGCAGCTTTAATCTGTGCTGCAGTAATGCTTGGTGCCTGGCATTCTTTCAGTATTGTGATTGGTCCTTTGGGGGGGAGAGAGGGGTAAAGTTGGCACTGAATCTGTCGGCCAGCATGTTGGCAATATCTGTTGGCTCAGTATAGGAGGTACCATTGTTCAGTAACTAAGAGCAAATCTGGGTATTGCCATGGAGGTTCTTGATATAACTATAGAAGGCTTTGTGATTGTTTTTAGTGTCTGCTGCAATTCTGCCTTCATAGATGGCTTTAGAGGATTTGATGAGGGATCTCAACTTTTTGTTGAGGCCAGTGAGGGAGTTTTCCAAGTCTTCGGACTTCACCTTTTTCTGCAAGAGTTTCTTCCTTCTTTTGTAGAGTTTATTAATGACAGGGGACCACCAGATTGGATTCTTTTTTTTGGAGGAGAGCATCTTGGTTCTGTTGGGTATGGATAGTTCCATGCATTTATGTATGTATTTGTACAGTGCATTGGTGTATGATTCGGCAGTCATGCAGCTATTTTCCACTGGCATGGGTGCTGTGAAGTTAGCCATCTCTGTTTTAGGAGCCCAAAGTCAGCTTTGGAGAAGTTTTTCAAGGTGGTTACTTTTGTGAGGGGTGTGGGTGAGATGTAGATTTCCATGGTGATTAGTTTATGGTCAGATCTGACCAGGGAGGGATTGACTACTGGTGTAGAGCAATGGTCGCCCATGTTAGTAATAACCAGGTCAAGGATGTTGCTTCCTCTAGTGGGAGCCAGTATGAGCTGGTGCAGGGCATTGGAAATGATGAATTCCAGGAACCGTTGGGTGGGAGTATTGGTGCTTGAGTAGTTCTCCCAGTTGATGGAGGGGTAGTTGAAGTTTCCTAGTATGAGAGTGCTTGGTTGGACCTTGATTGATTCCAGGGTGCTTAGGAAAGTGGAGTGAGAGTCTAGGGACATGGTTGGGGACCTATAGCAGGCTATGACCTGGATCACCATCTTACCCAATGTTAGTTGCACCTGAAGTATCTCAGATGCGTTATGCTGGGCTACTAGTCTGGAAGTGTGCATATCCTTTATGAATATGGGGACGCCACCACCTTTGGAGCTATAGTCCATGTTTTGGGGCTGAAAGATGTGGAATGAGTTATAGCCTGGTAGTGCAGGGGTGCTTTCTGCTGTTTTAAACCAGGTCTCCATTACAGCACAAATGTCAATGTTCTCCATTTTGAGAAGTGCTTCGAGCGAGTGCATCTTGAGATTTAAACTTCTAGAGTTGAGCAGCATGACCCTCAGATTACATTTATTTATAGCTGTTTTGGTGGTAATTTGGTCTTTGGAACACCACCTAAAAAAGTCACTATAGGGGTGACAAGAGCCTTAGCCCATACCCAGAAACCCAGGGGTGACAGATGCAGTACTATTTGTAACACTGCAAGTTTATACTTAACTCAGCTTGTAATACAATTGATTGCAGGTAGATAACAGCCAGCCAAACAGCTCAGATACTGAGCAGAAATAAATTCACAGATATGTGAATAACACTTATAAGCACAGAGAAACCCTCTAGGCTAAGAGTTAAACACCGAATATCAAGAAGTGAAAACAACAATAACCCCCAATGAAACCAGTTTGCTATACTTGTAGCAAGCTAACTGCAGAGAGACAGAGAGACCACAATATTCAATGAAACAAATAAATAAACAGAAAACCCTTAGCAGGTGTATTTTAGGGACTGTATAGCAAATGGCAGACTTAACTGCTGTTGTATACATCTGCTACTTAACTGAATCTTTGGCTGCAGGAATGAATGTACTTAATGTAGTGATAAGTTTCTTTTTGGGGCAAATGGTATAGCTATAGATAATAAATTAAAGCATTTTGGTAGTAGTGCTGCTTAGCATACCTCTCAACCTCTTAGTGCAAGAAATCTGAAGAACATCCAACAAAATGGGGACCAAAGGCCCATAAATAGGGGCTTATTTTAAATATTGTTCTTATAAACTTAGAAAGTTGCAACAGTAACATTTTTTAACATGCATGTTCTGAAGGATTTGAAGTCTGAAACTCAAATGTATGTTATTATTTAGTGACTTCAGTCCTCAGATCATCCAAGTGATTTGCCAGAAAAGCACAAAATTTACGAGAAACAGACCAAAAACATGAAGCAAAAATCTGGACAGTCTGTCAAAATATGGACGGTTAAGAGGTAGGTTGCTTATCAATGGTGCACGATGGGCAGCATCCCACAACATTCCTCAATATTGCTGTACAAAACTAAATGAGTATTGTGGAATAATGCCTTAAAAAAAACATTACAGGGGATTGTGTAATGCTGCTTCATAGAAATTTAATGAAGATACAACATTAGTGATATGGGGAGCAGGCACAGAGGGGTACAAAGGGTAATCTTTCCTATACTATGTCACTTACTTTTGAATGTACTAAAGACATTTGCTAGCTAACTGACTCTGTGGCAGCAAGTGCTAATGCACTGTTGTTGGAGGCAGATGGTACTGATTTCAAATATGGGTGGAAGCAGTAATTTTACAAGTGTGTATGATAATTTAGATATATCTACTTATATTGCTGCCATTTACCATTGCTTTATGTTGCTGCATGGTATGCACCATCGTACAATAATTCTTTAAAGAAAAGAAATGGGGAAGACAGAAAAGTGGTGAAATGAAGGGAAAACGGGGGAAGAATTAAATGAAAGGAGGGATGGAGTGTGTAGGAAGGATGTAGGAAAGAATCATAGTATCCATTTCTTCAAGAATAAAACATGAACATATATGCACACATTTTGCTGAATTTGGACTGTCACTTCCAAAGACAGGGGTGACCACAACACAATTTGCTGTATAGAGAACTGGACTGAATCATGAAGACACGTGTGTGAAATGTAGAGCTATGTATGGGACTTTTTTGTGGGACAGGTGCCCATTTTTTTTTTTTGCAAGAGAGGGGAAATGTTGGGGAAGGGCTGTAGGAATGTCTGGTTGAGGTAAGTTGAGCAGATGAGGAAGCAATTGCAGACAGACAAGACAAACAAGACAGGAGACATGGACAGTGAAGGACACATGAGATGGGTGAATGCCATGGTTGGAGAGAGGGTGAGAAATCCAGATCCCATGTAAGTCAAAGTGGTTGACACTGAGAATTTTGTCCTTACCAGTTTACTGACATCACTGTCACCTCACTGCACCACTGACTGCAGTGCCCACTGTCTGCACCTTCTATGGGTACTCTGCATGAGGATGCAGAGCAGACACTCTATCTAGTATAGACATGCACCCACAGTGCAGCATACAATCTTACACACCATCGCTGGCAGTTCTTCATGGGTGATAAACTCACCACCTCCACTACTGCTCCCAGAGGGAGTAACAGGTTTATCCTCTAGGGCAGAGCTACCTGAGGAGCCAGGTAGTGCAGGGGCCAGCAGAGATTGTGCTACCAGGTTGTACACCAGACATGCTGGGTCGCAGTGCTGTAGCTGGTGGAGTGGGGGCAGATGGATCCTGTGGGACAGGCCTACCCCACTATGCTGTGGGAAAAAAAATAAAACATTTTAAAAATTGATAGAAAAGAGTTGGGGTGAGAGAAAAAGAAAGGAAGAACATTAGTAACTTCATATGTGACATATAAATCATTGATGCAATTATTTGACTCTGTTCTGTTACCTTTACTTTTAACACTGCAAACTCATAACAAGTTTCTAGCTTACTTTTAAGACTACCCAATTCATAACAGAGATACACTTTAATACAGATTGCAGCCACCAATCCTTGATGTGTGCATATATTGCACATATGTTTGTTACAATTATACTGATTACAGTTTACAGAAGGTCATTTGTGCCACTGGTAAAGAGGCATGAAGTTACATTCCAATAATGATGAAAACCTAACAGTATTGTATTTTTGGGAAGTGTGGTTTTTGAGCCCAGAGCTGATGATTGCTGTCATATACTGTACTGTTCTTTTGTCCTACAGACTACTGCATGCATAGTTTCCTTTTACAATTTAGAGATGCATGCTCACTGTCATTTGAGAATATGGCACCATTTATTTATTTATTTATTTATATTTGTTGACCGGGAGTGCCCGACTGGACATAGGTCCATTTTCAGCGGAGGCCCGGGGAGAAAAGCTCCACAGTTAAAATAAACAGACAGTAGTTACCATTGCTTTGTGCTACAGACTAAGGCATGCATAATTTCTTTTACAGTTGGGATATGCATGCCAATTTTGATACAACTGTATTAAATGCCAACTAAGTGGTCCTTAACTTTTAATGCTATGAAATTAATATACAAATTATTATTATAAAAATACTATTTAGACAACACTGTTCTGATGCATACATACCACATGCTTCTCACATCCTTACTAAATGCGTGGCATGGGACCTAACATTCGAGGCTTGCTCTGCAACAGCTCTGGAAAAAAAACAGAACAGAACACCATTATGAATACCAGTCTTGACTATATTTAGCTTTTAACTCTTACAATTACTCACTAACATTGATACTTACACATCTGTAGGGTTTCCCCTGTATGAAATTCCCTGATCCAAAGGTCGAGAGTATCCTGATTCCTCCTCCGGAGGCCATTGAATTGATGTCTGCATTGATCTCCGGTGCAGGGATACCTGTAGCACTGGTTAAAGCCCTGGCAATACTACTCAAGGCTTCAGATTTATATTTTGAGTCTGAATAGTCCCAATGCAGAAACTGGGGCCTATGCCCCTAAACTAGGAGTCCAACATCCAACATAAATTTTGGACTCCTGGACTCCCAATCTTTGGGCCTGAAAGCAGACACCTTCTCAAACAACTCCTGACATGCCTGCAAGTGTTCAAACTCAATGTATAAGGAGCGTTTCCCAGCAATTGCATTTTATATGTTGATGCTTTCTGACCTATTGCATGTCTTGTGCTTATGGAGAGTGCACACATTTTGGTTTTGCAATGTTTGAAAACATTGCACATCACTTACCATCTCACAAACACAGTAGGTGAGGCTGCACACTGGTGGGCACCATGTTGACATGATGATAAGAGATGTACAGCAGTGGAAAATAATGCAAAATTATTAGGTATACAAGTACTTGTGTAAATATGCTAGTCAAATGTACCATATCTATGGTTCTCCTACACTTACTGCTATTAACACAAGAAGGTTGAGAAAACATTTGTGTATGTTGCACTTCATTGCTATAATCTTCATTCTCACAACAGTAAAACAAAATTGCACACCCTGTACTACAACTGCAGACCATCTGTACTCTGCGTCTATACTTAACACCTGCTGCCATGGGATAAGTGAGATGATATCTGCTATCTTAGTAGTTGTTTTAAGGTTCTTGCTGTTAATCATAATGCAACACAGCTTACTGTGTTTGCACAATGCACAATATTATTAATTAAATGCATCTGGCTTATATGTGTGGCTGTTTGGGTCTTGTCCACAACCTGGGTGGTCCACTCCTCCAGTTTGTGCACTGCTGCTCTTCATACAAACTAGGTGAGCACAGCTAAACATGTTTATGCTTAGTGGTGCGTTATGCATAAGAAATTAAAACACAAAAGAGAGACTATCCAGAGTTTTTGCAGAAGAATGTCCAGATATTTGCATTATATTTTTGGCCTGTGCCTTGGAAAATGTGTGGTTTACTGGAAATCACTGAAGACTGAAGTCAATATATAATGGCATCTCTTTTTGTTTAATACTTCATATCCTTCAGAAAATGCATGCTAACACAAAGTAAATTGGTCTCACATTTTGGCATTTGTCTCCCCATTAGTTTAGTGAACACATTTCTTGCACTAAAAGATCCGCAGTCAGTGTACACGTTTTGTGGCCAGGAACACAGGTGCGAGCCGCAAAACCTTGCTTATGTGTGCTGCACATCATTAATAGTCATGGCACAATGCCGCATGATGAGCAGTATCGTGTGCGCAAAAACACTCAGTGTAGGCTCTGTTCAGAACTTACATGAAGTTTTTTGAATTCCAATACGGTTCTTATAGATTGCCACCATTATTACTTATTACTGTTTGGAAAATGCTTGTGGTACACTATAGCTAATCGGTTTGAATGCAAATTTAAATTTTGCTCCTTTTTAAAGATAAAAGTTTTTGCTACAGTGCTAAATATTTGCTACCTGCAAGTCAGGATTCTTCTTCAGGCTTTTCCCAGTCAGGGGTTGACACAGCAGATCACCTGTCTGCTCATGATTGGCAGCAGAGTTTTATGGTGTCAAGCTGCCAGCCCTATGCCCAACCTTCCACGGAAGGCACACACACGCTCATGCCTAGGGCCAATTTAGAGTGTCCAATCCACCTACAGCATGTCTTTGGGATGTAGGAGGATACCGGAGCACCAGGAGGAAACTCACACGACCACAGGGAGGACATGCAGACTCCACACAGAAGGCACCCCAGCTGAGAATCGAACCAGAGAATTTCTTGCTGTGAGGCAGCAACGCTAACTGCTGCACCACAGTGGCTGCCCTACCTGCAACTCAGAATAATTATCAAAAACTTTATGAGCATTTTTCTATTTTCTGCTATTTCATACTAAATACACATCCTTAGCCTCCACTCTTTCCTATTTTTACAGTAATCTTATAACATTTTTCTGCAATCTCAACCCCCTACCACAGTACAACTCTTAAATCTTCCCCATCAAAAGAAGGATGTAATCAACCTCAGACAATTCCTTGCACCTGGTAGCAAACATAAATAAAAATAGAAGGCTACAGTTCAAAATATATAAAATGTTGAACAGCTCTTTATGTTGAATTGTTTAATACTTAGCAATAATGGTGTGCACATCCATGGAGGTACCTACACTGCCCTCCTCCCTTATCAGCAGTATTAGTTCCCCTTCAAAAAGACTACTTGCACACTGTAGCCTTCCATTACTACTAGCAAGGTACGGTTCAAGACTAGACTGGTGTAATTAGCACCAAAAATAAACAAGAAAAAAAAAAAAAGGAAAGAGAGATACATTTGATATTAGTGAGTTAAATAGGAGGGTTTGCAGACAAATCCATCTGTCTTCTAAATAAATAGGTTTATTGCTCAGTTATAAAAACAAGCAGAGCAAAGTTTAAAATCAATACTTAAAACACATACTATACACTCAGTGAATTAAGTATTTGTCTGTTTAAACATTAGTAGTAGATGTTTACAAAGAAAAAGCCTGCTCACTGATTGTGTTTTGAGACCTCCTCTTCTGTCGGTCTACCTGGGCTCTTCCCGCTCTGTTTGCCTTCGCTTTGCTTCACTTGGGCTCTCTCCACTATCCCTTAATTTATACCTAACTACTAAACACACCCCTAACCAATAAGCCTGTCCACACTCTTTAAGCACAGACATTCACAATCCATACGTAGCAAGTATGTTACTTTAACAAATATCTCTACTTTGCCAACTCATCTTAACTTACCACACTATCTCTTATCACAAACATCCACTCTCCCACTAACCTATTTAGTACTCTGCTTAACTCTAACTTAACAACACTAGTCATATCACCTCATCTCTATGATAGCTCCCACATAGAACTCTTTACAATCAGAAACACAGATTTACATACAAAACATGACATACACTATAAATTTACCAGACTACTACCCAAATTAACATACCTATTTCTGATAAAAGCTAATTACCTTGAACTACTCACTCTCTTTCTGGTTGGAGAGTGAGTGTCTGTACTTAACGTACCTGATTAGTCTGGTTACTATTCGAGACATCTACCAGTAAAAGGCTACAAGCCTACAGACCATTGCATCATCTGGGACAAGACTGTGGATCACCAAACAGGCTGTGGCCTTCTTCTCTTCTTGAGATTGCTGCTAATATTTTGCTTCTGGTGAGAGAAGAAGCAAAGGAGTATTGTATCCCAACAGAGTGAAGTTGTGCTGAGACCAGCATTAGTAGTATCCAGGCAGTAGTCATTCATGCAACTCCCCTCTTTTCATCACTCTTGACAAGCTAATTATTTTTCAGTAAGTACTGCTTGATTTCTTTATAACTTCAGAATATCTGCCTAAATACTTCATCCTTACATTTTCAGGGTCTACGTATTAGTTTCCCCTCAAGTGTTTGGCAGTGCTGTGTACAGATATGTGTGACATGAAATGTGTGACATTTTTCCTGTAAAAGGAATATATATATATACATATATATATATATATATATATATATATATATATATATATATATATATATATATATGTAAGGAAACAGCTCCAGTACTTAGTAATAATGATCATCCCTCCTGGAATGTCTAAAGGTCAGTTTCCTGTGCTTTCTCCTATTAACCTGGTGAACTTGGGCATTCTGAGGCAGTGTAGCAACTGGCTCATGTACACAGGCAACCCTCTCCTCTTACCTCCCAACACTCAGACTTGTGAGAGATGCATTTATATATCCAAATTGGAAGCCATGCACTCTCAAGCCAAGACCAGAATACCTGGTCAAGAGGAGAAGGTCAACACCTGCACTACACCACATGCAACACATAGCCCTACAGAACACTCACTTCCACAACTCTCACATAAAAACACAAACCACACACCCACCTTTGCAGAGGGTTTCAATAGAAATCTACCCAAACAGCAGAGACCTCCAAGGCAGAAACGCACTCAACCACCACAACACAGCACAAACCACAAGACACATTACTCACCTACACATTGTGGCCTTCAACCTAAGCCCCTAAGGCAAAATAGCTTGCCCAATACACTAATAATAGGTGACTCGATAGTGAGACACACTGATGTCCCACTCACTAGGTTGAATAAGGAGAAGGTAACAGTCAGCTGTCTATCAGGTGCCAGAATCCGACACATAACACATGCACTCAGGTCACACCACAACAAGTACAAGTATGACTCTGTCACTGTCCACGTGGGTGTGAATGACCTGAGATGCACCTCCCTGGACTACATGAAAAGAGACATGGAAAAGCTCTCGGATTATGTGGCCCTGGCAGGTATGACCTTAGCCCAGAGCAGCATCCTACCGTTGCCCAGAATGATACCACAGTACAAGCACAAAATGATTGACTTCAACAACTGGCAAAGTTTCTGGTGTCATTCTAAGGGGATCCAGTATCTGTCTGCTTGGGATGACATGATTGACAGACCTCAATGCTTTGCCAGAGATGGCCTGCATCTGTCACCCCTGGGTTTACAGATACTGGCTAAGGCTCTTGCCACCTTTATTGTGCCTTTTTCAGGCAATGTTCCAAAAACCAAATTACCACTGTAACATCTTTAAATAAATGCAATCTGAGGGTCATGCTGCTCAATGCTAGAAGTCTAAATCTCAAGATGCACTTACTCGAAGCACTCCTCAAAATGGATAACATCGACATTTGTGCTGTAATGGAGACCTGGCTTAAAGCAGCAGAAAGCACCCCTGCGCTACCAGGCTTTAACTTATTCCACACCTTTCAGCTCAAGAACATGGACCAAAGCTCCAAGGGCAGTCATAAAGGATATACACACCTCCAGACTAGTAGCCCAGCATAACACAACTGAGATACTTCAGGTACAACTAACATTGGGTAAGACGGCGATTTAGGTTGTAGCCTGCTATAGGTCCCCAAACATGTCCCAAGACTCTCACTCCACATTCCAAAGCACCCTAGAAACTATTAGGGTCCAACCCAACACTGTCATACTAGGTGACTTCAACTACCCCTCCATCAACTGGGAAAACTACTCATGCACCAGTGCACTGGCCCAGTGCTTCCTGGAACTCATCAATTCCTATGACCTGGGCAGCTCATTCTAACCCCCACTAGAGGAAGCAACATCCTTGATCTGTTTATTACTGACATGGGCAATCATTGCTTTACATCAATAGTCAATTCCTCCCTGGTTAGATCTGACCACAAACTAATAACCA
Source organism: Protopterus annectens (assembly GCF_019279795.1). Lineage (NCBI taxonomy): Eukaryota > Metazoa > Chordata > Ceratodontiformes > Protopteridae > Protopterus > Protopterus annectens. The sequence continues at coordinate 193,472,145 of NC_056730.1, forward strand.
TGGAAATCCACATCTCACCCCCCCCCCCCCACAAAGGTAACCACAATGAAAAACTTCTCCAAATCTGACTTTGGGCTCCTAAAAACAGAGGTGGCTAACTTCACGGCACCCATGTCAATGGAAAATAGATGCATGATTGCCAAATCATACACTAATGCAATGCATGGACACATACATAAATGCATGGAACTAGGGATACCCAACAGAACCAAGACACTCTCTTCCCAAAAAAGGAAGCCAATCTGGTGGTCTCCTGCCATTAATAAACTGTACAACAGAAGGAAGAAATTGTTGCAGAAAAAGGTGAAGTCCCAAGACTGGAAAAACTCCTTTATTAGCCTCAACAAAAAGTTGAGATCCCTCATCAAAACCTCTAAAGCCAGCTATAAAGGTAGCATTGCGGCAGACACTAAAAACAACCACAAAGCCTTCTATAGTTATTTCAAGAATCTCCACTGCAATACTCAGGTTTGCTCTGAGTTACTGCACAATTGTACCTCCTATACTGAGCTAAAAAATATTACCAACATACTGGCTGACAGATTCAGTGCCAACTTTACCCCCCCCCCCAAAGGACCAATCACAATACCGGAGGAATGCCAGGCACTCAGCATTACTGCAGCACAGGTTAAAGCTGCTTTGTCCAAGGCCAAGAATACAGCTTCCTTGGGACCCGGCAATATCCCTGGATGTGTTCTACATGAACTACAAAGTTAACTGGCACCACATCTGTGTGTCCTCTTCAATCACAGCCTCGCCTCAGGCTTTGTCCATACCGAATGGTGCACTGCTACAGTCATCCCTCTCCATAAAGGGGGAGTGATTACAGATCCTGGGAATTATCGCCCCATTAGCCTGATAAGTCTGATATGTAAGGCTATGGACCTAATTAACAAGGGTATAGGGAATCTCCAAACTCTAGACCCAGTGCAGTTTGGTTTTGTGAAAGGTAGATCATGCCTGATCAACCTGGTTGACTACTTTGAGTCAATCACTAGAGCTGTGGATGAGGGCAAGGCAATTCATACAGCCTACCTCGATCTGGCCAAGGCCTTAGATATCATTCCCCTCAGGAATTATTGATAAACTCACCAAACTAGGCATCAACCCCTATATTACTCGGTGGGTTGCATTTTGGCTGACAGATAGAACCCACAGTGCGAAAGTAGCGGACTCCAAGTCAGACTGCCAACCAGTCAAGAGTGGAGTCCCACATGGATCTGTCCTGGGCCCTCTCCTGTTTGGCATCTACTTCTCAGATGTCCAGGCCAACATGGACGGACTCTGGCTGTTTGCAGATAACTGCAAGATGGGAGCCATTATTAACTCCCCAAGTAATGCAGACATCCTACAGAAAGACCTCACTGAGACCAATGACTGACATTGAAACCATGGCCTTAAGCTTAATGCCAAAAAAATGCATTGTCATCTCCTTTGGGAAAAATTCAGTTCCCACTAATTACCACATCGATGGGAGTCCACTGAACACTGAAGGTGTTATAAGAGATCTGAGGACACAGGTTGACAGCACCCTCTCCTTCGTCCACCACATTGCCACTGTAGTCAGGACGTGCTTCTATGTGTGACACATCTCATTACCAAGGGTTTTGCATCCAGGAAGAAAGCGGTCATCATCTCTCTCTACTCTTCCCTCATTAGGCCAATCATCGAGTATAATGCCCCATTTGGCATATACCTCACTAGATACATGCAACAGCCAGAAGAGCCACAAAAGTACCTCACAAGGAGGATCCTAGGCCTTAAACACATGTCCTACATGGATAGACTCAAAAAACTCCAGCTATTCTCTGTCTCATATCGTCTACTAAGAAGCAATCTGTGCTTGACTTACAAAGCCATGTCTGACCCAGCTCTGTTAGAAATGCTACATCTAAAGAAATCCCAATCCCTCTACACCACATGCTCCAGAGACCTCAACCTCATTACCACAATCAACAGAACATGCTGGAGGGACAGGTTCATAACCCAGAGACTGTCCATGCTCTGGAATAGACTTCCCATACATGTCAAGCAGAGCACCTCACTGGCCCTCTGCAAGAGAAATCGTGATGAGTGGATGGGAAATAGAAAGTTCACCCCAGGGATCACTGCACTGGTTCTGCTTGATAGAGACACTGGGAACTAACGTCGGGCGGCGCAATGCCAGGGCACTTCTATGGGCTAGGCTTGTAAAGGCTCCAGGGCCATTACCCTAATACACAGCTATGAACCTATGAGACATACATCCCAGTCCAAGCCCTCAAATACACACTGCCCTTACACCATAAGTTCATAGGTAGGTACTAGGCTATCAGCCCAAGGGCCTATGTAAGCCTAGCCAACAAGGTTCCCTAGCTTACGCCACCCAAGAAAGTTATTTTCCTGTGCCACTGTCGAGCGGAGAAACAGAAGTGATCCCTGGGGTGTATTTCCTATTTCCCATTCACTCATCAAGATTTTTCTTGAAGAGTGCTAATGAAGAACTTTGCTTGACATAGATGGGTAGCCTGTTCCAGAGTATGGGAAGTCTCAGGGACAAGAATCTATCCTTCCAGCATGTCCTGTTAATTGTGGTGACAAGGTTTAGGTCCCTAGACCATGTAACTCGGAGGGATTGAGATTGCTTTAGGTGTAGCATGTCCAACAGCTCTGGATTTGACATAGCTTTATATGTTAGGCAGAGCTCACCTTGGAGTAGGTGATATGCTACGGAGTAAAGCTGGAGTTTTTTGAGGCGGTCAGAGTAGGGCATTTGTTTGAGGCTAGTAATCCTCTTTGTGAGGTACTTCTGTGGCCTTTCCAGCTGCTGCAGATGTCTTGTGAGGTACATTCCAAAAGGGGCATTGTACTCTATACTTGGTCTAATGAATGTCAAGTAGAGGGGAACAATGACCTCTTTTTTCCTGGATGAGAACCCTTTTATGATGAGGTGTGCCACATAGAAGGACTTCCTGACTACTGTGGCGATGTGGCTATCAAAGGAGAGACTACTGTCCACCTGGGTCCCAAGGTCTCTTATCACGCATTCGGTGTTAAGTAGATTGCTGCCTATGTGGCAGTTCATGGGTACAGTGTTTTTACCAAAGGGGATGACACTGCACTTTTTGGCATTGAGCTTGAGGCCATGGCTCCGACACCAGGCATCTGTTTCAGCGAGGCCCTTCTGTAGGCTGTCCACATCATTTGGGGATTTGACTATGGCTCCTAGTTTGCAGTCATCTGCGAACTTCATTAGCCAGAGGCCTTCTATGTTAGCCTGTACTTCAGAGAAGTAGATACCAAACAGGAAAGGTCCCAAGATGGAACCCTGTGGTACTCCATTTGTCACTGCTTTGAGGTCAGATTTGGAGTCTGCAACTAATACAAATAGTACAATACTTCACAGCATCTGTAACCTAAGACAACAGCTCCGACCTCCTACTATTAAACATGAACCTAAGAAGCATCATTAACAAGGTTCATGAATTTCACTCAACTCTCACCCTATACACTTCAGACATTGCAGTTATAACTGAAACATGGCTCAAGCCCTGCAAAAGATACTGAAATTCTAACCCTGGTCTACAATTTACACACATTTGACAGCACTCATAAACACGGTGGTAGCATAGCCAAGCATACAAGGACACACTCAGATTGGAACACCTTGTTAATGAACCCTCAGACCTCATAAACTCTGAAACATTAATTTCACATCTCTACCTAAACTTCAAAAAGCATATTATAATAATTGCCACCTACACCCACCTCCAGGTAACAACCCCTCAACTATCGAGAACCTTCTTAGTTGGTCTGCCTCCACTTTTATTCAAGAAACTATTATAATGGGAGACTTTAACTTAGACTGGACCACCTGTTCCTCTGATAATCTTACCAACTTTATTAAACCTTTATGGTTTCTCTCAATTAAAACTTGCCCCAACTAGAATTGACAAACATAGCAAAAAGCAACCAATCCTTGACTGGTCACTAACAAATAGACCCTCCCTTGGTTACCTCACTAGATGTCTCCCAGACAGTCGCAATGACCATCATCCCACCTACCTACTTAGGAAGTAGACACCCCCTCATAAAAACATCATATTTAAACATGTTTGCAGAAAAAAAAAATTCCCCTGAAACCTTCAATTCACTTCTTAAACAATGTGAGTGGATCCCACCCCCAAAACACCTCCACATGGATTCTGTAGCCAAATACTTCAATAATACTTTCCTAGATATAGTAAATACTCAAGCAACCCTTAGGAAGATCTGGGTTAAAGGAAAGAAGCCCCTATGGCTAACTCTTCAAATGGAGAAACCGAGCCTGGTCTCAGTATCAAGAGACTAAATAGCAAACCTCCTATGAATCATATAGACAACTTAGAAACCATGTCAAAAAAAAAAAAAAAAAGCAAATCAAAAATAAGGAAGCTTATTACACTTCAGCCCATCAAAATCACCAAAATAACTACCAAAAATTCTGGGTAGCCTTAAATCAACTCCTCAATACTGGTCAAGCTGCTGCACCATCTCCTACCACCCTAAATACCAAAGTAAGTATAGCATCTCAATTTAATTCACACTTAATAAATTCAATACTGTTCCTCACAAAAAAATGACAACTGTACACCCCCATTAATACTGTCTAACTCAGAATCTAGCCCCTGTTCTTTTTCTATCAAACCAATACAAACCAGTACCATCGAAACACTACTACTAAAACTAAATCCCGTATTCCTTGCTGCTGATCATCTCCCAAATGAATTTCTCAAACTGGCAGCAGAATCCATATCTTATACCATCTCTCTCCTTATCAACAGGTCCATTTTGGAATAATAAATCCCTAAGCTCTGGATACTCTCTCATGTCATTCCTTTGCACAAAGGCAGCTCCTCCACTGGCTTTTCAAATTATCGACCAATAGCAACACTCCCACCCCAGGCCAAAATTCTCAAAGAATGCATACATGTACAACTCCTTGACTACTTAGAAAACAATAACCTGCTCTCCAATACTCAGCATGGCTTTAGACCCATGCACAGCACCACAACCACTTTAATAAGTTTCACCAACACTATCAATGAGCTCAGAAACTTTGCTCACCATGTATCCTCCATCTTTCTAGACATGTCTAAAGCATTCAGTATTGTATCACACCAAAAATTACTCAAGGAACTAGCATCCCTAAACTTCTCCCATCCGGCTCTATCTTGGTTCCCTAGTTACTTAATTGACAGACACCAAGAAGTCAAGTAGCAAAACAAACTCTTTACTCTACTACCCATCTCAGCTGAAGTGCCGCAAGGTTCAATCCTTGGTCCACTACTTTTCAACAGCTTAACAAACTTTGGACATCCACCCAACTAGCCACTATTGTACAAAGTACAGATGACTCAACCCTTATTTGGTCAGCTCTATATGTACCAGAACTCATAGAAAGAATCCAAAAAATCCTTCCTAGACTTAGAAAACTATCTCTTACACTACCAACTGATACTCAACCTTAACAAAACAAAACTAATGCTATTCTCCAATACCAAAACACAGCATCTCCTTTGCACTTTCACTATATACTCCTCCAACAAAACCAAAATTTAACCTGTAAAAAACACTGAGCTCCTTGGGTAACAATAGATAACTGCCTAAAATTTGATAAACATGTAGCACTATCCATCAAAAAAGCCCAAATAAAGCTTGGAACACTTTATAGATCCAAGCTGTACCTTACTTACAACACCTGACACTTCATAGCCAGGACCCACTTCCTCTCCACCCTTCTATATGCCTCACCTATTTTTACTAACATCCAAAAATCTGAAATTAACAAATTAGAGTAAAGTAGAGTCATGTTACAATAAAATAGCAACATTTGCTACCAATCATCCCTACAGATCTCATCACTGCTCTGCCCTTCGCAAAATAAGCTGGATCGAACTACCTAATTGATTATATCTGAACCAACTAAATGTTGCTCACCCCATAGTTCATAAACCCAATAACTGCCCTGCACTCAGAAACATAATTCAGAAATACAATAATGCTAGAATACTGAGATCTTCAGACAAACTCCTAAAATTCAATAAGACTAACAATAGCTTTGGGGATTCCCTCTTCTCTAACCAGATATCCAAAAAAATGAAATTCTATTTCCCAACACATTCAAAACACCACTAATACTTCCAATTTTAAGCTACTTCTTTGGGAACACCTAATAAAAAAAACTGGCAGTGCTCTTGCACTTCACCAGGATAAACTTTCAAAACTTACTCTCTCTACATCTTCTAATCTACACTATAACCTTTAATTCCTAATCCACTCACTGCTTTCTTTTCTCTGCATTCTATTTATCTCTTCCTCTTATATTAGCCCAGATATTACTACTTTATTAAATTCTGAAGTACTCCCAAATGGACTGTTTAGTTAAACATCTTTTATTAGGATAGTAGCAATGTTATATTTTACTGTAAAAACACTTTGCTGAATATATAATATTGTATATAGTACTGACTTTGAATGTTGACATGTGTGGTATTTTTGTTCCACTATGTAATTTTCCTTATTACTGTATGTATATTTTCTTATTCCCTGAGCATTGCTTATTTCTCTATTGTTAGTTAATAACTGTTGCTGTAAGTATTATTATATATACTGTAGTGGGGCTTTTGTCCCTGGGCCTCTTATGAAAATGGCCTTTTTGCCCAGTCGGGCTTTCCCAGTAAACAAATGTAAAATAAAATAAATAAATAAAATTTAGACAAACCAGGTCTTGTGCTATGGCCGTGGTTTAGGGGTATTGTTTGTTTTAATTTGTTTTATTTTGTTGTACTGTATTTTAATGTGAAATGATCAGAGAAGTAGAGTGGATTTTTTTGTGCTTTATGTCCTGTGCGTTTGCATTTTTTGTGTTTTGTGTGTCAGTGTTGTGTTGCATCAACATTTTAAACTGTAAGTCTTTTGGAGTCTATATTTTAAATATCTGCATTTTGATGTATCTGTATTTTAAACATAATCATGGATGGATATATACCTAGATAGATAAATCGTTCTTATTCTGCCTGCTATCTTTTATTTTAATACTGTCATTAAGCCTGGAAATTTATCAGCTTGAAGTTTAGTCTGTCACAATGTCTCTTTCATTTCCAAATTGTTTTTTTATAGTCCCTCCTCTGTAATCTAAAGTTAAATGATCCAGCACACTAAAATAAATGTTTTTACTGTTTTTTTTTTCAAACTTTTTTAAGCCTATATAAGGCATTATTTTCATTTTTTTTGATTGGTAGAATATATATGTTCTTTAATTGTTTTTTTTTTTCAAAGCAACTGGGTAGTCATACCTATGTAAAAAAGTATCCTATTTGGAACAGACACGTATAATATATATATATATATATATATATATATATATATATATATATATATATATATATATATATATATATATATATAAAATTAATCTTCACATATAATCACTTTACACTTGCATTCCTGTAGAGCCATCCATCCATCCATCCGTCCGTCCGTCCATCCATCCATCCATCCATCCATCCATCCATAACCCCTTTTTCCCATTTTTGCACATGGGGTCAGGGTGTCACTTCAAATTCTTGTAGATGCAGGTGCTGAATTTTTGTGAATGTGTCTGACACAATTTACATCATATGACACATCAAAGGATAAACTTCTTCTGCCTGCTTGTTGAAATTATGTTGAAATATAATTTCTTTTATATTCAGTGGAGTATATTATCAAGAAGTGAAAGGTGTGGCAATGGGTGCCACTATGGCACCATATTCTGTCAACCTAGTACTAACTTGGTGGGGTAGACATTTATTACCAAAAATAACTTTATTTACCCAGGTTAGTTTATACAAGTGTTATGCAGATGATTTTTTTTTGTTTTATTTGGAATGGCACCAAAGATGAATGTATAAAGTTTGTTAATCCATTAAATTGCTTCACAGAAATTTAACAATTTACTCTAGAAGATGTGTGTTAGCGGGCCTCAGCTTTTGAGATATCACTCTTACTTGTGATACTGGTTTGCATACATTTAAATGCAATATTTATAGAAAGCCAACCTTTTTCATCAGTTATTTATATTATTACAGCGACCATCTACTATACATAAAAAAGCATACCGTGTAGGCAGATAATTAGAAATGTTCAACAGAGGTATTCAAGAACTTATTACTACGTTTGTTGGCAGAAGGGACAACGGATGTTTTTTAACTGTTACAACTATGGAAATTGGTAGAAGAATAACAGACAGACATTTACTTATTTTAGGAAATCGTCTTTTTTCAACAGTGAATTTGAATAAAATAGATGGTAGAAACACTTTTGCATTGCCTATGTCAGTAGATAACAATAGAATTAAGAGCATTATTATGAACAATTGGAAAATTCTTAAAGTAATACAGATTTAATTTCTGTGTGTGGTACTTTTCCACATTTTGTACACAGGCATGCACAAAAAAATCTTCTTTAAAAGAACTTTTTATAGATGAATAATTCTTATATTCTTGAGCCAAGAACTTTAGATACAGTACATATCTGAAGGACCTTTCATTTACCTAGCTCATGCAAACAAGGCCATTAATGTGAATAAACTCTATCAGTGCTAGTCAAGTGATGTTGTGTACTTTAGTGTCTGTTCCAAATGCGATGCTTTTTACATAGGTATAACTATAAGGGACACTTTCAACAAGAATTAGAGAACATGCATATACTGTCAAGCAAAAGAATGAAATAATGCCTTATATAGGCATGCAAACATTTGCAAAGACAGTAAAAAGATAAAGTTACTGTGCATGATAATTTATTAGATTACAGAGGGGTGGGGAACTATAAAACTAATTGGAGTTGAAAGAAACATTGTGGCAGATTAAACTTCAAGCTGATAAATTTGCAAGTGTTAATGACATTATTAATATAAAATGTTTTCTAAAAGATCAAAGGCATATTAAAATTATTTTCAGATAATTTAAACACATTATTATTTATTTCTAATACATCATTGTGACTTTATTGTTTGTAATCATATGACTTAATTTATACTTTTTAAAATTATGTGAACATTCTGAAAAAGTCCTGCTCCAGGGATTCAATAAATTCCATATAAGCTTTGCACAGAGCCTACATGGAGTTTGTATGTTTGCACGATGATGCACAGCATATGGCAGAGTGAAATGCATGTTAATGACGTGTGTCATGCCTAAGCTATGTTTTGCAGCTTGCAACTGTGTTTTTGGGCATGAAACCTCATAAGCGAGCATGGATAGCAATTCCATGTAAAGGAGAACATCTACAGTGTGCGCATTTGAGCGGAATACCACAGTGATTACCATGGCTTTATATTTATTTATTTTATTTTATTTTACATTTGTTTACTGTGGTATCCAACTGGACTGGTGTCCCTTTTTTAGCAGAAGCCTGCAGCGAAAATCTCCATAGTACAATTTAAAAAGCACTGTCTTTTTTTTTTGTTACACAGTTAGTACAGTGTAATCTTAGTCACAGAGTAGAAACAATATATTCTCTATAGGATAACATGGTGCAAGGAAAGCCCGAAAAGAAATGTGGCTAGAATAAACAAAATACAATACAGAGAGAAAAGAAAAAAAAAACAAATAAATACATCAGCTACTAATTTGGGGAAGAAAACATTTCACAGGTGACAAAAGATTAGAAGTTATGGTGCCTAAGGATAAAATTTGGAGGGGTTATAGAGATGAAAGTTGGAGATTGTGTGAATAGGGGTAAGCAGTGTTTACAGTGGAGTGTAAGAGCTATAGAGAGGGAAGAAGCTAGTTGAAAATATGGAGATGAGATGAAATGGGAGAAAGAATGAAGGGGAGAAATGGGTGAGAGTGAGGGAAAGAGTGAAATAGAAGATATGGTGCCTCAGCCTGGTGCTGTGCAAGAGCAGAGCCAGATGTCAGTTAAGTGTGCCTTGAGAAGTTCTTTAAAGTTGAATGGGTTGGTGACCTTTCGGATATGTTGAGAGATGGCATTCCAGTCCCTTGATGTATGATTAGATTAGGAGAATCACCAAAAGTGTTGTTAGATTTTGTGGCTTTTATTAGTACTGTATCTGATTACCTTAAGATTCGATTACTGGAATAGGGTTCTAGTAGTTTTTTGAAGTGCTTGGCACATTTCTGGCTGGTATATTATTGGTATGGCTGGTTGTGAGCTGAATGAGGGATCGGAGGTTGGGTAGTTATATCCAGTTTAGTTGGCAAAGAGCTGCACAATTATGGAATCTATGTGGTAAGTTTGTGGAAAATCTGGCAACTTTGTTGTAACAGGCTTCTAGTTGAGCTAGGTCAGTTTTCTTAAGATTGTTGAAGATGGGTGAGGCATACAGTAGGGTAGATAGTAGGTGGGTCCTGGCAATAGTTTGCCTGATGGCTGGTGAGATATGATTTGACTCTGTAGTGAGAGACAAGCTTTATATGGGTCTTTTTTATAACTAGGACTAAATGTTTATTGAACCTCAGGGTGTTCTCAATGGTGACTCTGAGCAGTTTAGTCTGAGAGACAGATTCAGTTTTGGTGTTGTTTGCTGAGTGGAAAAGGAAGGATGATGTTAGGTCAAGTGATTTGTTATTGGAAAAGAGCATTAATTTAGTTTTATTGGGGTAGAGAATAAGTTGATAGTCAGTGAGCCAGGATTCTATAGCTGAGAAGGATGTTTGGGTTATTTTTCTTGAGCTGTTGGAGGGAGGGTGCAGCACAGATGAGTGTGGAGTCATCTGCGTATTGAATGATGGTGACTAGGTTAGTAGTGGAGCAGAGTTTGTTGGTAAATATAGTGAAGAGGAGTGGCCCTAGACTTGAACCTTTTGAGACATCTACTGTGACAGGTAACCGTGAGGATAGATCACCTTGCCATCTGACTGCTTGTTGTCGGACGGATAGTTAATTGTGAAACAAAGAGAGGGTGGTGTGGTTTAGGTTTAATGAAGCTAGTTCACTGAGGAGTTTCTGGTGGGAAACTGTATCAAATGCCTTGCCATATGTCTTGCCACATATAGCAAAACCTTGCCGGCAAACACGGCTAGCAATTCCATGTAAGGAGGGACTCCTAAGGTGTGCAGATTTGTGAGCAATGCCACAGTGATAATCAGGGGTTTACAATTACCTGTCATTGTGTTAGTGCAACACATCTGCACAGAGGCCATCTTAATGAGAGGACAAACGGAAGTTAGCATGGGAAATGCTGTTGATGGTTCATATCTGGAAGTATCCACATCTTTAAACAAAGTACGTTGCTGATCCTCTTCAATAGCAACCTTGATGAGTGGATGGGAAACCGTAAATTTGTCCTAGGTTCCACCTGTGTCCCTCACTGACAGGGGTGACAGGTGCTGATTGAGGTTTCTTTTTTTGGATAAGCTCTTGGCTAGGCTTGTAAGGGCCCCAGGGCCATTAGCCTATTAACCTCCTATGATCCTAAATAACCAGTAGTAGGGACACATTTGGCATAGATGTCACACAGAAATGTGTTAGAATGCAACATTCACAACCTCTTAGAGCAACAAATGTAGACAAAGTGATAATAATGGGGAATAAAGGGTCAAAAATAGGGACAGATTTTTAACATTGTACTGACAAACTTAGGAAGTTGATAAATATATAGGCTGTACATTAGCATGAACTTTCTGAAGAGCATGAAATTTGAAACTCAAATGTCAGTCATCAGTTTCTGACTGGACTCTGCAATGACATGCCAATGATTTGCCAGAAAAACAACATGTTATGAGGAAAAGATTACAAATATGAGACAAAAACTGGACATTCTGCACAGATCACAACAGTTGAGAGGAATGCACTGAAATATATGTAATATTGAATCACATCAGTCCATATATTATCCCAGTGATATGGTCAGAAGCCACATATTTGTTAAGGAAAACATCTGGACATCTTGGAAATATCGGAACAGTTGAGAGGTATGAATGTGAGGTATTGGCCCAAACACAGTACAGGACAGTGTACCTACATTTCAAAGTATTGTGATATCCCATTCCTGAAATTCTGTACTGAAGCTGTGTTAATGATCTGTAACAGGACATGGGACTGACGTAAAATGATCACTCAGGGGAAGTGAGTGCATTGAATAGGGAAACACAGATGAATTATAAGAATGAACACAGGGAAAGCATACAGGTGAAACTCTCGCATGTACAGCAGAAGAGGGTATGTCAATGGAAGATGGTTGCAGCAGCAACACCAAGCACATATCTGTATGGTAAAGTACAGACTGTACAGTGAAAATGTGTTGTCTGTGACTGCCACACAAGGTGACATAAAGGGGAGGATCTCTGCGTGAGATTAGCATCCTTACATAAATAATGCAGAGGACATCTAGCAGGGATCTGACATACAATTGGGGTAGGGTGCATACTGAGAAGCTGTGCAAAATGATATACCTGAAAATGAGTGTACTCTCAGCAGAGATCTCCAGCAAGGTGCCCACAGGTAAAGGATCATGACAAACATTACAAGAAAAAAACACAATCATGGACTGTATTTATTTATTTGTTTATTTATTTATTTTATTTTACATTTGATTACAGGGAAAGTCCGGCTGGACAAGTCTTTTTTCAGCGGAGGCCTGGGGAGAAAAGCTCCATATAGTACATACAGTTTACATAAACTGAATTATAATTAACAACAGTGTGTGGCACAAATACAAACAAACAGAGTTTAGAGAAGCAGGACCTGATAAACTCACAAAGAAAACAAATAATTCTAGCATAGAGACTAATAAGATACACTTACAACAGGTCTAACATCAAAACATCTAACATGAAGTTTTAGCAGTTTGTATTAAGACTCAGAAAAGGAACACAGTGTAGGGAGACATATAATAGAAACTGTAGAAACTAGGGGGTACCACTAGCATATTTACACAATATTTACACAATATGCAATTCCTGTGTACGGTTAGTTTGGCTGTCTACATTTGTCATCACAATTAGTGAGGGGGTTGTGTTAATGACGCAGAGTTAGTAGCATTGTTAGAGAGAAGGGCTTTAGTCAGGAGTAGAGCAAGGACATAACCACTTACTGGTGAAGTGAGTTGTTAGCATGTTTTTAAATTGTGACTGGGTTATAGTAGTTATAATGTCCTGTGGTGGATCATTCCAGATTTTGCCTATGTAATTTGAGAAGAGGGAATCACGAGCTAGGTTTCTGGTTGCACTGATTTTAATGAGGTGCTTGTTGGTGGAATGTAAGGCTCTGGCATTGGAGTATGGAAGAAACAATTTTTGCAGGGCTGGTGTTTTCTCAGGTTGATAGTAGGGTTTATTGGCCGTAGTTAACCAGTTAAAGTGAATGAGTTGGGGGAGTTCCAGCCATTTGACTTGTCTGAGTGCTATACAGTGATGTGATCTAAATGGAGAGTTTGTAACATATTTGGCGATTTTGTTGTAACAGGATTTGAGTTTAGCTAACTCAGATTTTCTTAGATTTGTCAGTATGGGAGATGCATAGAGCAGGGTAGAGATCAGATGAGATTGGGCAATGGTAGATTTAGTGGTCTTTGTGACGCAGTGTTTGTTCCTATATAGTGTTCCAAGCTTTTATGTACTATTTTAACTGTTTGGGATATGTGGATGTCAAATTGCATGTTGCAATCAATTTCTTTTCCTAGAAGCTTGGTGTGAGGTGATGGGGAGATTAAGGTGTTATTTAGTAATATAATGTTAAAAGAGGTAGTGGGTGTAGTAGATTTAGTGGGTTGGAAGATCATGAGTTTAGTTTTTTGGGGGTTCAGTATTAGGTGAGAATAAGTTAGCCAGCTTCAATTGCTTGGAAGGATTGTTGTGTCACGTTGTGAAGTTCCTGTATGGAAGTAGTAGTACATATTGTCAAACCATTTGCATACTGGATGAGAGAGGTTTGTAGGGTTGCAGTATGGAGGTTGCTTGTAAAAATAGTGAAGAGTAGGGGGCCTAGAATAGTGCCTTGAGGGACTCCTAGTGTCACTGGTAGAAGGGTTGATGGTGTTTTGACTTCTAGTGTCACTGGTAGAAGGGGTGGCAGTGTTTTTTTTGCTACTGTACAGCTTGCTGTCATCCAGTTAGGTAGTCCTGGAACCAGGCAAGAGTAGGATGTGCTAAGTTTAGTCTAGTGAGGACATTTAGAAGTTTATTGTGTGAGACCATATCAAAGGCTTTTGATAGTCTGAGGAAGATAGAGGATACGTAGCTATTGTTGTTTCTGTAATAATTGACAGTATTAGTAAATGCCATTAGAGCCATTGTCGTTCTGTGATATGGTCAAAAGCCATGCTGATAATTGGTTAATAAATTATTAGTATGTAGATAATCTGATATCTGTTCATGAGCAATTCTTTCTAGTATCTTAGATAGTGATGATAAGATGGCAATTGGGCAGTAAATAGACAGATCTGTCGAAGGGCCTCCCTTATGAAGGTGAATAATATGAGAGGTTTTCCAGATGGTAGGGATATGGTGTTCAGCTATGGATCTATTGATAAGGATTGACACTGGGTAGGCAATGCCCTCAGTGGTTAGTTTTAGGAAATCAGCTGGTAAGTTGTCTGCAGCTGGAGTGGTGGTTTTTAGTTTCTTAAGCAGTTTTTTTGATTGTATCGATGGATACAGGTTGCTGGGAGAAGGTAGCACTGTTTTGATCTGGTATGGAGGTAATTTTTCTAATGGATATAGAATGATAGTTAGACAGGGCTAATATAGTCTCTGTAAAGCATTTACTGAATTAGTAGCAATGCTGTCTGTATTATTGTTAGTAGTTGGGGGGGGTGCTGGCTTTGCCAGGCAAGAGTATATTATTTATTGCTGACCAGAATTATTGAGGGTTGTTGCAGTGCTTAGATTGTATTTCAGTGTAATAATTTACTTTGTCTTGTTAAATTTGACATTTTGCCTTATTTCAAAGATTTCAGTAGGTTTGAAATGCAGATTGGAATTTAGTTTTGTACCAGTTTTCCCACGCTTTGTCTCTAGTTTTTAGTAGTGACCTAGTTTCTTTGCTAAGCTATGGGGCATAATTAGATTTGACTTGTATAGTCCTGGTGGGGGCCTGTGTGTTTAGGATAGTCAGGAAGGTAGTGTTAAACCAATCAACAGCTTCTTCTAGGGAAAGTTGTTTAAGTGGTTTCCAATTGTGAGCTTGAGGATAACTATTAGGTTGGTGGTTAAGGGTTTTTTTTTGTTCTTACTTGATGGTATATGGTTTGTTTTGTAGGGCTGATTCATTGTCTAAGTAGATAGGCTGGGAAATGGTCACTGAGGCTGTCTGGGAGACAGCCAGAGTGAGTAGAGAGGGTTTGCTTATTTGTTAAGATCCAGTCTAGAGATGTTTGCTTCTTAGTAGGTTTATTGATTCCGGTGGGCATTTGTATGAGTTGGGTAAAGCGCTGTAGGTTGATGTAATGTTTGGGACTGTGAGTCACAGTCTAGTCAGTCTTTAAGATCACCCATGATTATTGTTTCCTGGGGCAAGGTTTTTGTGGCCCAATGTAATATGTTTTCTAGTGTTTGGATATTATTCCCTGGGGGATATACATACTGACTATGTTTAGTTGTTTTTTGGGATTTATGTTCAGTTTAGCAAGTAGTACTTCAGCATTGTCAAAATTTGTTGTTTTATAATTTCTATGGAGAGGTGGGTTTTATAGAGTAGTGCCACTCCTCCACCTTTTCTACCTATCCTGTCTCGGTGTATGATATTATAAACTGGTGGGAGTATTTCATTATTGGGGATATTAGGTTTTAACCAGGTTTCTGTGATGAGTATAATGTCAGGAGAGTAAAGAGAGAGATTGGCATGCAGGGCATGGATCTTGTTATTGATACTTCTTATATTGATATTTAGCAGTAAGATATGAGTTGTGTGTTTCTATACGGAATGGATATTGCTTGAAAGTGGTTATTGTTTTGTGAAGTTGAGTTGTTTAAAATGGTGTTAGGGCCAGGGTTTGGGTGTATGTCCCCACTACAAGCTAGTTTGGATGCTATGTTAACTAGCATTTTTAATAGTTTTGCTATATATGTATTTCAGAGATACGGGGGGTCTGCTTCCTTGAGGGAGTAGGGAGTAGTCTGACTGATGAGAGGGTGAGATGTTAAGTATAGAGGAGGATATAGAGATATTGACAGGTTGTGAACTTAGCTGGAAGATGACAGAGGTAGACTGCAAAGGGGTAGGTACTTTTAGGTCAATATGATAGGTGGTATTGTATGATGCTAGTGTAAGTAGTGTTAATAAGATTGTTTGTAGGTATAGTTGGTGCCTAAATATTAGTGGAAGTTGGAAGGTAGTTGTTTTTTGCTAAGGGTGAAGTTTTGAGATTAGGCATTGTAGGTAGTATAAAGTTACTTACTTTGATTAGTTAGTTTTAGAAGTTGTGGGTGGAGGTGGGATGAGCAGACTATTTTGCAGTAGTTTTGTTTAAGATGTAGTCTTCTGATTGGCTGAAGTGTCAAGAAGGAGTGGCTTGTTTAGTATATGTGTAAGGAAAACAGGGGTGGGTAGGGATGGGTGTCCGATAAGGGAGTGGAATGAGCCCTAGTGCAGCGAAGGCAAACGGAGTGGGCTGAATCCCGAGGGACAACCAGGCACGAATAGAAAACAAAAACAATCTGCTACAATACAATACAGCAGGAATAATACCACCAGTAACCACATGCCTCTGATGTAACATATGTGATGTGGAGTGATAACAGATGAGTCTACACACACACACACACACACACACACACACACACACACACACACACACACACACACACACACACACACACACACACACACACACACACACTTGACAATTATTATGATACATCCACACTCTATGAGGATAACTACACAAACTGTCCTGGTATTGTAATGTCAGCAGGAGGTGTAAGGAGGGACACTACAATACCTGAATGTGACAGCATGGTCAAAACAGGCTATTTGCCTTGTGTGCATGGCATATATCTATGGCACAATCCACACTGTCAGAAATGATATACATGCCATTACTGTTGTCAAACCCTTATGTATGCAGTGTGTGCATAAGCTGAACAGGTAGCACACATGATCTGGTCTGGTGTAACAACTCTCTAAAGCCAAGAACACTGTATGAATGGGCACAGACAATATCCCAGGATGCTGTCTAAATGATCTATCAGGGCCTTTTTAATTGCTATTTAACTGTAGCATCCAAACAGGCTCCATGCCTCATGAATGGTGACCCTGGAAACTGCAGTCCGATAAGTCCCACTAGTCTTGTATCTAAAACCATGAAAATAATTATCATGGCAATGGTCCATAGTGATATAGTAAACCTCAAGACACTGGACCCAACACAGTTTGTTTTCTTCAAGAGCAGGACATGCCTACTCAACCTGGTGGACTTCTTTAAGAATGTCACCACAGCGATGGATGAGGGCAAGATGTTTCACACTGCCTACCTTCACCTGGCCAAGGCATTTGACACAATACCCCACTCGGGCATTGTTGACAAACTCAGGAGGTTAGGTACAAGTCCATATATTACTCAGTGGATAGCCAACTACTTCACAGACAGGACTCATGAAGTTATACTTAGGAAGTCCACCTGTACAAACAGGTTAGTCACAAGTGGAGACCCAAAGGGGACTGTCCTTGGACCACTCTTTTTTGGTATTTACTTCTCTGAAGTCAAGGCCAGTGTCAGTGGTCTCTGGCTGACTACATTGGTGAACAGACTCATAGGTGTTTACTAGGCTAATGACCACAAGGGCATTTTTAGTCTAGCCATGCATCCCAAATCTCTAACAAGTTTTGAAACCCTTGATAAGTGTAAGCATAGGCCTGAGAGATGAACCATTTATGGGTTACCTGGGTCCATTAGAGACATAGGTGCCAAACCAGGGATGAATTTCTGGTTTCCCATCCAACTGTCCAAGTTGCACTTGAATTGGGTTAGGGAGTAACTCTGCTTCACTTGGATGGAGAGCCCGTTCCATAGACGTGGTAGTCTCTGGGATACATGCCTATCTCTACAGCAGGTCCTATTTATATCACAGGCAAGTTTAAGTCTTTAGAATGGGAAATTCTGGTGCTGTTTGTTTTGTGGATATGCAGGAGGTCCATCAGAGTGGGGTCTGACAATGGCCTGTATGCCAGGGATAGATCTCCCCTCAAAAGCCTGTAGGAGACAGAATACAGGGATAGGGCCTTGAAGTGGTCTGCATAGGACATTTTACTTATGCCCTGTATTCTTTTAGTGAGGAACCTCTGTGGATGTTCCAATTGTTGGATATGCCTGGTTAGGGTACATACCAAAGGGGGCATTGAACTCAATGATATGTCTGATGAGTGCTGAATACAGTGGAACAATAACTTCCTTGGACTTAGATGCCATACCTTTGTTTATAAGTTGCACAACACCAAATGATTTCCTCACCACTGTAAACACATGATGGTCAAAGGCTAGATTACTATGTGTGCCCCTAAGTCCCTGACTACAGATCAACTCTAAGGGATATGTTGTCAATATTATAATTACCAGGGATGGGTGACTTGCCAAAGGATGCTATTATGCATTTCATGGTATTTAGTTTTAGTCCATGGCTCTGACACCAGTTGTTTGTGTCAGCCCCTCCTGGAGAGCATTTGTATCAGTGTGAGATTCAATGACAGCTCCTAACTTGCAATCATCTCCAAATTTAGTCAGCCAGAGACCATTGACATTGGCCTTGACTTCTGAGAAATAAATGCCAAAAATGAACAATCCAAGGACTGATCCCTGAGGGAATCCACTTGTGACTGGCCTCTTTGTAGAGGTGGACTCCCCAATTCTAACTTCCTAAGTCCTGTATGTGATTCAGTTGGCTATCCAGCAGGTAACCTATGAGTTTGTACCTAACTTCTTGAGTTTCTCAACAATGCCCAAGTGGGGTATTGTGCCAAATGCCTTGGCCAGGTCAAGGTAGGCATTGTGAATGATTTTGCCCTCATCCATTGCTTTGGTGACCTTCTCAAAGAAGTCCACCAGGTTGAGTAGACATGATCTGCCCTTGATGAAACCAAACTGAGTTGGGTCCAGTGTCTGGAGGTCTACTATATCCTATTGATTATCTCCTTAATAATTCTTTCCATGGCTTTACATATAGGACTAGTGAGACTTATGGGTCTGCAGTTTCCAGGGTCTGTAGACGGCCCTTCTTCATGCAGAGGGGTAACTGTTGCCTTTCTCCATTCATGAAGCACAAAACCTTTTTGGAGACCACACTTAAATAGTAATTCCAGAGGCCCTAATAGGTCATGTTTCATGCTATTTTGAAGGCATCCTGGGATATTGTCTGGGCCCATTGATGCAATGTTCTTGGTCTTAGAGATCGCATTAAGGACCTGTTCCCTAGTGATAGTAGGGGGAGTTATATTTGATGATATTTCCTGAGGGAAGGTTGAGGGGAAGAGAGGGGTAAAGTTGGAGCTAAATTATCATCCAGGAGGCTTGCTATGCCCTCTGGCTCAGTATAGGTTGCTCCATGAGCTTTGCACACACTTGTGTATTGCCTTCGAGGTTGTGGACACAGCTAAAGAATGCTTTGAGGTTGTCTTTGGCCTGGGAGGCCAAACTTGCATTTGATTGTAAATTAGCAGCTGTCATTTGAATCCCACACTGACACAAATGTTCTCCAGGAAGGGCTGACACAGACAAACAACTGGTGTCAGAGTTATGGACTAAAACTAAATGACAAGAAATGCATAATAGTATCTGTCAGGAAATCATCCACCCATGGTAACTATCATATTGACAACACAACCCTTAGAGTTGACCCAGTAGTTATGGACACACATAGACAGTAATCTAACCTTTGACCATCATGTGTCTATAGTAGTGAAGAAATAATTCTATGTTGGGCAACTTATAAGCAAAGACATGGTGTCTAGGTCTAAGAAAGCCATTGTTCCACTGTATTCCACATTCATCAGACCTATCATTGAGTACAGTTCCTCCTTTGGTATGTATCTAACCAGGCATATCCAACAAATGGAATGTCCACAGAAGTTCTTCACTAAAAGAATTCAGAGTGTAAGTAAAATGTCCTATGCAGACTGCCTCAAGGCCCTGTCCCTGTATTCTGTCTGCTACAAGCTTTTGAGGGGAAATCTATGCATAGCATACAGAGCATTGTCAGAAACCACTCTGATGGACCTACTGCATATCCACAAAACAAACAGCACCAGAATTATGTCTTCTAAAGATTTAAACCTTGCCTATGATATAAATAGGACCTTGTGGAGAAACAGGTATGTATCCCACAGACTACCCTGTCTCTGGAATAGGCTTCCCATCCATTTGAAGCAGAGTTCCTCCCTAAATCAATTAAAGTACAACTTGGACAGTTGGATGGGGAAAAGGAAATTCATCCCTGGATTGGCACCTATGTTTCTAATGGACACAGGCAACCTATAAATGGTCCTACATTTTAGGCTATGTACATAGCTGTAAAATGCCTTATGGTTATACTTGGCTATGCTTGCTAAGTTTTTCTCAAAAATGCCCTTAGAGGGTTTGACATGTTGTCTTATTTGGCTGTTGAGGCGGAGGAGGGTGTTTTTCCACAGTTGAGGCCTCACCTTTGTTTTCTGGGACAGCAATTTTTTGCATTTGTTGTAAAGTTTGTTGATGCTGAATGTCCACCATGGAGGCTTGCTTTTACGTGGGACTCTAGTTTTGATTCTTTCTGGTACAGCCGAGTCACTTATGCACTTGCTTTTACAGTTGAGATATGTATGCTCAATTTGATACAACTGTATAAAATACTAACAAAAAATCTATCTTTAACTTTTAATGCTGCAACAGCACTACTCTTCTGCTGAATACATACCACATGCTTCCCTCATCTTCTCCAATCTAGTGACATGGGTCCTAGCATTGCACTCCCTCTCCATGGCAGCTGTGGAAACAAACATAACAGAACAGAATGCCATTATGAATACCAGTCTTGTCTATATTCAGCTTTAAAACCTTATAAATACTCTCTGTAGTTGATACTTACACATCTGTGGGATACCCTCCCTTCTAAATTCCTCAATCCAAGCATTGAGGGTACCCCTACGGAGGTCATTGTAGTGCTGCCTACATTGTTCACTAGGGCAGTGGATACCGATGGCACTGGTCACAGCCCAAACCAAAGTATCGCAAGCCTCTGACTTATACTGGGACCCAAAATAGACCTCCTGCAGCAATCTGGAATGGTGGTGTTTTACTAGGAGTCCAAAACAAATCTTGGACTCCTGGACATGCCATCAATGAGCCGTAAATCGCATACCCTTTCCATGAATGACTGCTATGTCTTCCACTGATCAAGAACAATAGAGACTGATGGTTTCCCTCCAAGTGCAGTTATCACATTTACTGGAAGTATACACACTGTTTGAAATTGTTGTGAACTGCACCCCATCCTACAAACATGATGTTGTGGCACAAACAAGGATATGTTGCTCTTGTTATTCTCCTTGTTTGCATCCTGCCTGTTGTTAGTATTTCAAATCTGTAGAATATTTTGTTTCTCTAGTGGGTGATACTGACTGGCTATCTTTTCGATTTTATCTGGAAACAGTTATTTTGTAGTTGTGGGATACTTATGGGTATTATACTTCTGCTGTCTTTTAGAACACCTACAAATATGTCACTCAGGCGTGTCAATCCATGTAGAGCCCCCTTCACAGATGGAGAAAGTCAAATAATCTTGGATGGGTTTTGGCAATATGGTGTTTTTCTCCTGGAAAGGGGATGGGGAGATGTGGCATGCTGGATGCAAATATGGCAGCAAATTGTCCAAAATGTGAATGCTGTGAGAGGCCAGGGCAGAACATATGAACAGGTGCCCCGCAGGGCCACTGGCATGATCACTACTGCATGCAGGCAAGCAGCTGCAGTGGGCAGTGACCAAATGGCTACTGGGGTAGGTCCCGGTAGAGAACACCCACTAACCCCCAGTGAACATTTCCTGGCTAATATCAGAGATCCAGACAGCTCCCACTAGAGTGCAGGACGGTATGTACTGGATGTGGGCACAACACCTTCTGAGACAGCAAGCACATCCTAAGAGGAGCTTCCAGGTAGGCTTTGTTATCTGAACAGTTGAATATTGTTGTATAGTAAAACAGTTGAAATAAATAAGTTAATTCTGTGTCACGTCTTTTTTGGGAGGGGAATGATGCTTACCACAGTTATAAGCTTAGGCTGGCGTTGTCAGCCACGTTTTTGTTGACATTAGACTTAATGCACATATGAAGGGGTACTGTCATACATGCCAGAATATGCCACATCCACAACCCTATGCATTTGTGTGGAGCACCTATGGGAATGTGCCTGTGCCTCCATGACAGCCCTAAACATACGTTGAGTGGCACGGGAAGTGACACCTGACTGTGTTACTGTCAGTTGTGATGATGTTGGTCTTACCTCTTTCTTAACTTCTTCCAGGACCATCTGGATTGCAGAGAAATATCTCATCACCACATGGTAAGCCAAATATTTTTATGTCTGTACTGCTGAGCAATTTAAAGAAATATTATACTGTGTGAATTTGATCTCAGGCCTGATGTGTGTATTCCTGTACTGTAATAATGACAGCACTGTTAGTTTGTTAACATATATTGCACTATAGTACTGCAGGTATTAATGTATTCCTGTGTTTCCTGATTTTTATCACAGGTTCCTAGGGTTCATAGAGTTCATAGGTTAGTACTAGGTTAACTGCCCTTATAGGCTATTATAAGCCTAACCTTTTTCCCCATGTGAGAATCAAACCCTGTACCTGATCATAACAGTGGGAGTGTGGGCCCTGTATCACCTGATGTCAATGTGTCAGCAGACTGTGATGATGATGGTGGTCAAACTGAGCCACAGTTACGGGTGCAAAGGTTGAATCTGACAAAGATGTTGATATCCAGACATACCCTGCATTTCCATCGGACACGGCCAGTAGGCCTATGCCTACCCAGTCCGCTGAACCCACAGATATTGGACAGGTGAAGAGCGAGGACATTGATAAAGGAAGTGTGGCTAGTGCAGCTTCAGTGTTTGTTGAGTCTGGCCATAGCCAGGGTGTGGGTAAGGTGCCACACCAGAGGATTGATAGGGGTGCTCAGAGGGGGCCTATTGTCCATCCTCTACCTGGTGCAGGTGTCACGTCTCGTGCCACTCAACGTATGTTTAGGGCTGTCATGGAGGCACAGGCACATTCCCATAGGTACTCCACACAAATGCATAGGGTTGTGGATGTGGCATATTCTGGCATGTATGACTACCTCCACTGTGTTGCCGATTCACTGGATCAGATGAATGGAATGAGGGGTGTCTGTGATGGACAGAGGGGTGTCTGTTATGGAATGAGCAGTGCCTGTGATGGAACATCTGCTGGGAGGAGAATGGCTTCCTCATGAGCATAGGTCAGCCACATCATCTGCTGTCAGCCAACGTGACCATACCCGATCACACTCCCATAGTGCCACTACTTCACTACTGTGTCAGTGAGTGTGCTGTCCACACCCAGACATGGCAGACTATGGGGTCATGGTTCTAGGCTTCCTAGTGAAGAGACCTCATCCAGCAGACATCGATCATGTTCAGCTAGCAACAATGCATCTGACCTTGGGCATAGAGGTGCCAGTGCAACTCCTGGCAAAGCCAGTTCTAATGATCTGGGATAACAATGATGAACTACCCCCTCTAGCATGCACAACTCAAACCTGTCTGACAGGCCAAGATATAGTGCTAGTACAGAGCTTGACTGTGTTCATGCAGACACTCACACACCAGTTTCACCTGGAGGACCCCTACAGACACACACTGAGCAGTTACTCATTTTGTCCCAGTGTCCATTTGTTTTATCCCAATGTCTGCCTTCTTCTCCTTCTTACTCACACACTCACTGATCTTTTGTGTCAGCCTAGGTTTCCTGCCCTCAACACACACACAACACCCTGTGCAAGTGATGATAACTGTGCCATATCCCTGTTTTCTATCTTTTGGATTCAGGGATACACAAGTTGTGTCTGATGCTCAGGGTGCGTAACTAACTTAGTGCTTAGTATATCTGCATTTGTGTTGTTGAACTGCTGATTGTACCTTTGACTTATGTTAGTCTTGGAAAGTTCAACAGTTTATAGCATCAGCATTTCACAACTGTATAGTAAATGTTCTTGTAAGGGTTGTGAAGTCAGAAACTGCAATTAATTTCTAACCTCTCTCTTTAATGATTTCCAGGACAAACGTATGGTGCACATCATAAGTCATGCCATCATATTCAGATCTTAGGATTGTATGACAGCATTGTAATCAAAAGCCACGTCACTGTAATCTGTCTTTTATAGTATGAGGTGATGTCTGCCTGGCCTCCAGGCCAGTGTCTGACCATGCCCTGGTGGGATGACTGCATATCCAAACATCTGATATAGCTGATTACACAATGTTTTATACAGTTGTATCAAACTGAACTTGTATATTCCAACTGTAAAAGCAAGTGAGCGTGCATTAGTCTATAACAAAACCAAGAGTACAATATTAGACTTTAGTCAGAGGTAGTGGGTTCAAATACCACACTTTCCAGCTATACAATAACTGTTAATTCTTCAATTATGTGTAACTTAAAGGTTTAAAGTAAAAGCTCTATACCAGTGGCACACATGCCCTGCTGTAAACTGTAATCCTGATAACTAGAACACTCATATGTGCAATTTATGCACATGCAAAGGAGTACTTGCTGCAATGTGTAGTATAGTGTGCATCTGTTAGGAGCTGCTGGTCTTAAAAGTAATACGTTATCTGTTAGGGGGTGGTAGTCTTAAGAGTAAAGTTTAAGATAATACAATCAAATAATTGTATTAATGCACTGTATGTTACATTTGAAGGTAGTAATATTATTTATTTTTTTCTCTCACCCCACCCCAACCTTTATCTCATTTTTTGTTGTTGTTTTATTTTATTATGTGTCATCAAAATGTGCCCATGTCATCCATGTATACCACATCACAAAATGATCCAGAGCACAGTGGGGTAGACCTGCCTCACAGGATCCACTTGCCCACACTATGCAGGCCCCAGCTCCATTACCCAGCACATCTGGCAGCCAATTTAACTTAATATTGCACTTGGAATCCTTGTTTGTTACTATTTGACTGTATTTGTAGCAAATTCTTCTGTGTAAGCTGTAGTAGCTGATTCATAGCATTTATAAGTGTTTGCTGTACCTGTTTCTGCCTGTTTTGTGAAAAAAAAGAAAAAAAGAAAAAAATATCTCTTGTTTTTCCTGCTTTACTAGTTTAGTCCAGTTTCAGAGTTGCTGATTCCTGGGCTTTGGTTGTAGTTCCTGTGTACTGTTTCCTTGCCTTATTTGGGGGAGAGGAAGTTACCTTGCTTACCAGTGGGAGTGGGAAGCATTGAGCTGCCTTTTGTCCAGTTTTGTGAGGTTTCAGCCAGTAACTAGTAGTTTATTGGTCGTTTTGGGCCAGTTTCTAGCTTTTCCAGCCCCCTGGTATAAAACGCGGTAAACGCGCGTTAGCGCGATTTAGCACTGAGCTGCCACTGTTGCACACTAGGGCAGCGCCGGTTAGGCAGGTTTAAACTATTCGGGCTACCTAAAGTCCACTCTTCAAATTTTCTCTTAAAACTACCTTCCTCGAACTATACTACTGATCTAATCAGCGTATCCTATAACTAAAAAGATCATCTCCACTTGACTCCAAGTAGACTATTCTCTATCTGTTAAACCTAGCACTTGCTCCTACAGTACTTATTACCTTGATACGGCACTCTTGTCATAGATAGTACCCCAAAAAGGAAACCCCCCATTTCTCAGTCACCCACGTCCCCCTGAATCTTTTTTAAAGTTTTTGTCTATCCTTCTAGCATGTCGAGGGATCAGTTGCTAGTGTCCTCTCCTGCTCAGCTGGTGAACCTGGGAATACTGAGGCAATGTTACAATTGCCTCATGTACACAGACAACCCTCTCCTCCTCCCACAAAACACAAATACATGCGAGAGATGCAACTATACGGCCAAACTGGAGGCTGAGCTCTCTCAACACAGGACTGGCAAGACCAGTCAGGAGGAGAAGGTTACCACACACACTATAGACCCAGTCTCACATAGCACCATTACAACCTCAAATCATACACATAAACACACAAAGACATACTCGGAGGCTCTGATCAAAAATCTACCAAAACAGCAGAGGCCACCAAAGCAGACACCCAAACAACCACCACCTCAGAACACAACACATGCAACACATAGACCTCACAGTCAGAGTGTCAAACAGTCACAGCCCTTAAGGCCAAACACAATGCCAGACACACTAGTCATTGGTGACTCCATAGTCAGACACACTGACGTCCCGCTCACCAGACTGAGTAAGGAGAAGGTCACAGTAAGCTGCCTGTCGGGCGCTAGAATCCGCCACATAATACAAGCACTCAGGTCTCTCAACAGCAAGTACAAATATGACTCAGTCATTGTCCACGCTGGTGTAAACGACCTGAGACGTACCTCCTTGGACTACATGAAAAGAGACATTGAGGAGCTCTCTGATTATGTAGCCCAGGCAGGTATGACCCTGACCTTGAGCAGTATCCTACCTTCACCAAGAGTGATGCCACAATACAGAGATAAGATGATCAGCTTTAACAATTGGCTTAAACACTGGTGTCATTCAAAGGGGATCCAGTATCTGTCTGCCTGGGATGACATGCTGGACAAGCCACGCTGCTTCACAAGGGACGGCTTGCACCTGTCACACCTGGGATTCCGGATATTGGCAAAGGCTCTTGCCACCCCATAGTGCCTTTTTAGGCAAGGCTCAAATTCTAAACCTACCACCCTAGAACAAAAAAGGAAAAAACTAAGGGTAATGCTGCTCAATGCCAGAAGTCTCAATCTCAAAATGCATGCACTCGAGGCCCTTCTCAGTATGGAGAACATCGATGTCTGTGCTGTGACAGAAACCTGGTTCAAGGCTCCTGAGAGCACCCCAGCGCTATCAGGTTTTACCTCATATCATGCGTTCCGGCCCCAAAATCCGGACAATACCAAGAAAGGAGGGGGGGTATCCATATTCATCAAGGACACCCACACCTCAAGACTGGTGGCAACGCACGATGCATCGGAGACCATCCAGGTGCAATTAACCATAGGCAAGACTGCTCTGCAAATTGTGGCATGTTACAGGCCACCCTCACAAACTCAGGAACCTCACATGGCCTTCCTGAAAACACTAGAGGGGATAAATGTATCACCAAACACCATCATACTAGGTGACTTCAATTACCCTAATATAGACTGGGAACACTACTCAAGCCCAAACACCCTAGCCCAAAAGTTCCTGGAATTCATAAACTCAAATGCCATGGAACAACTAGTCACCATCCCCACAAGAGGAGATAGCATACTTGATCTCATCATCACGAACATGGGAGCACAATGTTCAACACCGGAAGTATACCCCTCACTGGTGACATCAGATCACAAACTAATCTCACTGGAGGTCCTCATCCCATTCCCACCTGAAATAAAAAAGACCACAGTAAAGAACTTCTCAAAAGCTGACTTCACACTTCTAAAGACTAGTGTGGTCTCCTTTAAGGCCCCCGAGCCGGCGGAAAACAGTACTCAAGCCGCTGAATCACTTACAAACACCTTCTACCAGCACCTGCAGGACTGCATGGATAAGGCAATCCCAAACAAAACAAAGACTCTTAGTACCAAAGGCAAGCGTCCAGTCTGGTGGACCCCAGCCATAAACAAACTCTACAATAAAAGGAGGAAGCTACTACAAGATAGAGCAAAATCCTTAAAAGGTAAGACACCCTTGATCACTATAAGTAAAAACTAAGAGCTCTCATAAAATCATCCAAAGCAAATTTCGAGAGAAAAATAGCTAAAGACTCAAAAGACAATCATAAGGCCTTCTTTAGCTATGTTAGAAACCTAGGAGGAAACTCCCAGATATGCTCAGAACTAGTTCAAAATGATGTGAAGATTACTGATCCTACAGACATTGCCAACATACTGGCTGACAGGTTCAGTGCAAACTTCTCCCCCCCCCAAAAGCAGAGATATCTATACCAAACGATTGCAGCCCCCAAACATCTCCAGCGCCCAAGTGAGAACTGCTCTCTCCAAAGCAAAAACACAGCATCCATGGGACCTGATGGTGTCCCCGGCTGTGTGCTCCACGAACTCAATGAGGAATTAAACCCACAGCTAGGACAGCTGTTTAATCAGAGTCTTACCTCTGGATACGTACCCAGGGAGTGGCACACTGCAACTGTGGTCCCACTTCACAAAGGCGGTGCCTCCACCGACCCTGGAAATTACCGGCCCATTAGCTTGACAAGCCTTATCTGCAAAGCCATGGAGAGGATCATAATGGACCTCATAAATAAAGACATAGGGAATTTGCAGACTTTGGATCCAACCCAGTTTGGCTTTGTCAAAGGCAGATCATGCCTTTTAAACTTGGTTGACTTCTTCGAAACAGTCACCAAAGCCATTGACGAGGAAAGGCAGTCCATACAGCCTACCTCGATCTGGCTAAGGCCTTCGATACAATACCCCACTCGGGTATCATTGAAAAACTCATCAGCTTAAATGTTAACCCATACATCACAAGATGGGTTGCAAACTGGCTGAGTGACAGAACCCACAGGGTCAGAGCTGCTGGCGCCATGTCAGACTCAAAACCTGTCACAAGTGGTGTCCCACAGGGCTCAGTCCTGGGCCCACTCTTGTTTGGCATCTACTTTTCCAAAGTACAAGCAAACACAGGAGGGTTATGGCTGACAAAGTTTGCAGATGACTGCAAACTGGGCGCCATAGTAGAAAACACATCTGACACAGATATCCTACAGAAGGGTCTCACAGAAACGGATGACTGGTGCCAGAGCCACGGCCTGAAGTTAAATGCCAAAAAATGCATAGTCATACCCTTTGGGAAAAACAAGGTTACCCCTAGCTACCAAATAGGTGGCAATCCACTGAGCACAGAAGAAGTTATCAGGGACCTGGGGACCCAGGTTGATAGTAGTCTGTCATTCGACACCCATGTAGCTAAAGTAGTTAGGAAGACCTTCTACATTGCCCACCTTATCATGAAGGGATTCTCATCTAGATCAAGGGAGGTCATAGTCTCCCTTTACTCATCACTCATCAGACCAATGATTGAGTACAATGCCCCATTCGGGATGTATCTGACCCGACACTTGCAGCAGCTGGAGAGGCCACAAAAGTTCCTCACCAAAAGGATAAAGGGTCTCAAAAATCTGTCCTATGCTGACCGACTGAAAGAACTCCAGCTCTATTCAGTCGCTTACCGCTTGCTCAGAGGTGACCTTTGCCTAACATACAAGGCCATGTCAAACCCAGATTTGATGAATATGCTTCACCTCAAAAAATCTAGATCCATCAGAGCTACAAGGGCGGGAGACTTAAACCTCGACACGGCTATTAATAGGACGTGCTGGAGGGATAGATTCATCACCCAAAGACTCCCTATGCTGTGGAACAAAATCCCGGTACATGTGAGTCAGAGCACCTCGCTGGCCTTGTTCAAGAGAAATCTTGACCAATGGATGAGAGATCGCAGATATACCCCAGGGATTACCTCAGTGTCACTGCTCGACAGAGGCACAGCAAAATAATGGGTATAGTTCCCCATACTAAAGGGGTGGCGTAAGCCACAAAACGATGGGCTAGGCTTGTAAATGCCCTCGGGCAGATAGCCTAGTATGAACCTATGAACCTATGAACCTATGAACCTATGAACCTAATCTGGCAGCACCACCTCTGTTGCCCCTACACTACCTGCTCCATTAGGTAGTTATGCCCCAGAGGCTAGGCCAGTGGCTCCCTCTGGGAACAGTGGCAGGGGTGGTGAATTTATCACCTGTGTTGAACTGCCAGGGATGGAGCATAGGGTTGTGTGCTGCACTGTTGGTGCACATCTATGCCAGATGGAGGGACTGCTCTTCCTCATTTTATGTAGGACCAGGAGGAAGAGACATTGAGCACTTCAGCCAGTGGTGGAGTGAGGGGACAGGGATGACAGTCCTGTGGGTGAGGACTCAATTCTCGCTGTCAACCAGCTTAATGTCCATGGGTCCTGGATGTCCCCACCCTCACCACATCCATGGTATCCAACTATACCTCTCAATCTCTAAGGGCAAGATATCTGGACCAAGTCATATATAAAAGTGGGAAAAGGCCCAAAATGAGGGATCATTTTTACATATTGCTCTTGCAAACTTACTTAGAAAGTTAATAGAAAAACAGGTTTTGCATTAGCATGAATTTTCTGAAGGGTATGAAGTCTGAAACGCAAAGTCTGTCATTATTTTCTAACTTTAATCTTTAATGATTTTCCACTAATTTGCAAGAAAATTACAATTTAATGAAAAATGGACCAAAAATATAAGACAAAAATCTGGCCCTTCTGTGAAAATCTGTACAGTTGAGAGGTATGTGTCTACCACCATCTTGTGTCCATCATCATCCCTGTGTCTTGTCTTGTTTGTCTTGTCTTTTGCAATTGTTTCCTCACCCACCCAACTTACCAGACTTTCCCCAACATTCCTGTCTATATCCAAAAAAGAAAAACAGGCACCGGTCCCCCAAAAAACAAAAAATAAAAACATTGTCCCATACATAGCTCTCCATTTCTCCCATCTGTCTTCTTGACATACTTGATTGGGTCCATTTGGCTATACAATATAACTGTGCTGTGGTCATCCCTCTCTCTGGAGGTGTCAGTTCAAATTCAGCTAATATTCTGCATATATTATCAGTTTTCAGTTTTTACTTTTGAAGAAATGGATAGCTATGGTTCTTTCCTACCTCCCTCCTGCATATTCCTGTATTGCTTTCCATTTGTTCTTCCCCCTGCTTTCTCCCCATTTCACCACTGTCCTATCTTCTGCATTTCTTTTCTTTAATGCATTATTGCATGATGGTTTGCATTGTGCACCAATGGGCACCAACATTAAAGCAAAAGTAGTTAATAGTATTAGATACAGCTGTACTCAAACCTAGTACCATCTGCCCCCATATAGAAATGTATCATTGCATTAACATCTGCTGCCACAGAAGCAATTAAGTAGCAGGTATATTCCAGAGACTCACTACTAACTGTCATACTTTAGCAGTACTACCACTGGAAAACTTACATGACATTCCCTTATGCACTAGTCATTCTTAAGGTCTCCCTTTTGTCCATCACGCAACCCTGCACAAACAAGATAAACACAGACAAACCTTCAATTTATTCCTCCATCGTCAGTAATTGCGCTAAGTGCCCCATCACGCAAACAATGGCCAAAAAATAATAAAATAATAATTAAAAACTGCCATCAAAAACACAATTTTCACACAAATGAAGATGAGGTTGGATGCTAATGAAATAGAACCTGTGAAGTGTATGCTGCTTACTTGCATTTCCAACCTTGACAGACGCACATGTAACACTTTGTAAGTCTAACTTGACATACCCACGTAATGTAAGCATTCACAGTTACCATCCATACACTGAAGGAGTGTCTGCACAATGTTTACATCTGATGCATGGAGCCAAGGATTTGGGATTCAGAAATTCTAAAGAGTTCAGATTCCATTTGCATTTTCACCATGCTGACATCCCTGAATCTACACCAGAAGGCAACTGTGTAGCTAGGGAAACTGAAGGGGAGCCAAATTGTTTATGTGTCAAACACAGAAGGGTACTGATTTTTAGAGAATATGCCTGCATTTTGTCAGCTACATATTGCATATGCTGACATGTAACTATTAATAGTCTGTTTAATGGTTTTTATAATTATTTTGATTAGCACACACTTTTACACTTTTATCTGTCTGCATTACTTACAATGTATTGTTCATTTGGGGTTGGGGGAGTAAAGCTGCATTTGTATTATTGCACAAAAAAGGATTTATGTTGTTATTGTTACTCCTCTTTTGTTACATTCAGCCTACTGTCACATGTTAAGATCAGTTCTGTACAAATTTCCTACATTTTACTTTTTATTCTGTCTGTTTAGACTCCTTTCCATGGCTGTATTCCAAAAGTTTTGGAATTCACGGGGAACATTAGCATGGAGTCTAATTGGTTGTTCGGTGGCTGTATTCCAAAAGTTTAGGAATTCTCGGGGAACACCAGCATGGCGTCTACGTGGTTGCTTCATAGCTTGTTGAATAGCTCAAAATGTTTTCTTGGTTGATTAGCATGCAATTCAGCTGCTTATGCAGTAATCAGCATGCCTTAGTATTTACCTTGTTTGTGCAGGGGTGCGCACCACTACATGGCACTTACTGCATTTAAAAGTTTCCGCACCCACATGCGCATCTTACTGCAATGTACAAAAGGTGGAAAATCACTGAGTAGGTTTTACTGAATCCCACCGCCATTCTTGTTCAATGAAAGTGCTAAATAAATGTGTTATTTTACTTCATTCTCTGCCAAGTTGATGCTTTTTATTATAAGAATGCAAGCTGTCAATGAGCATAAACACCGGAAAAAAAACAACAGGATTTTCCAGTATTATCACAAGTTACAATAGAAGTCATAATAACACCATGATGAATTATCTACATAGTTCAACAAATATATCTGAGTGAAAATATTCAGTGCAGAAAAGTAATAATATTAACAGTTTCAACAATGTTCAAGTGAATCCACAGCTGCATATCAATCGGATGCTAAGATACTTTCTAAACTCATGTTGAACATTTGTGCACCAGGCCTCTGTGAGAGAATATGAGGCATCTTCCATAGGTTAGCCAAACAAACTTAGTATTTGGCATTACCAAAAAAAAATTGTATGATTTGGGGAAGGATATGACATTAGCTGAGGAAGGTGAGTTTATGTTGTGGGTTGTGCCAGTAGTGACATGGCAGTGAAGAGTGGTCAGAAGAGTACAGTAATTTATGGGTGAAGTTTAGATTGATTCATGATGGCTGTTTAAACTGTAAGCCATTTTAGGTCATGAAATTATGGACATGTTGGTTCTTGAGTGGTTTCCTCTTAATCAAGTAAAATGACTGTGCTCTTGTTCTAATCTGTAGTGAGTTATGACTTGTAAACTAGTGAGTATAAGAACAGAAAATAGCAGTGAGGGGATAAATTACGTTGTGGTGCTGGATGAACTAATAGTTATTAAGCAACTCCTGGCTGTCTAGTGCCGTCCTGGTTTTGATTAGCATTTGTAGTAACAAGGTCATCGGCTTGTCATGCTTAAGATGGTTATAAAGAATTTAAACTATGGTCTTTGTGTGGCTGGTTACATGATATAGACACATAAATATCTGTCTGCCAAAAATCCCATCCAGGTGACATGACTTCATATAGTGACCAGTACACTGCAGGAATTGACACACAGGAGAAAGGAATGAATGAACGGCTGGCATAATCACCCATCTTGGGAGAAAAGGCTGGCATCTATGACCACTGAGATATTTGATCCCTCAGTGGAAGTATATGCATAAAAATGACAGCATTAGACTGATAACAATGAGAGATCTCTGGAAGTATGAATGGCAATGGGGCCTGCAATGGAGTGTTTATGCTTACACAGGTTGTCAATTCCCTCATGCACCACACCATGGATAACACAGAACCAGGGGAGGAGGGACTTGATGGTTCTTTCTTTAGTGTACAGATAATTAGGATCCACCCATTAATGCACAAGGCTGTGGTCTAGTGAGTGAAACCAGATTTTCATGTTAATCAGAGTAAGGTGCCTGTTTGATGTGTCAGATCTTTCCTGAACCAGCCATCCCACAGCGGCTTACTGGAACTGGTGAAGTGCTACAGCTAGCTGCTCTCATTTTTAATTGTATTTTCTGCTTCAGTCTCAAAACAAACAGGCTTCACAGTGCTTAACCTCCAAAGCTGAATGTCCCCTAATCCAATTGGCAGGAAAACAGCTTCCTACCACAAGAACGGCATTCCCTTGCCTGAAATTAATGCTTCACAGTGCATAACCTCCACAGCCGAATGTCCTCTAATCCAATCGGCAGGAAAACAGCTTCCTACCACAAGAACAGCATTCCCTTGCCTGAAATTAATGCTTCACAGTGCTTAATATCCACAGCCGGATGTCCCCTAATCCAATCGGCAGGAAAACAGGCTTCCTACCACAAGAACGGCATTCCCTTGCCTGAAATTAATGCTTCACATTGCTTAACCCCCACAGCTGAATGTCCCCTAATCCACTCGGTAAGAAAATGAGCTTCCTACTACAAGAACAGCATTCCCTTACCTGAAATTAATGCATGTCACCCTGTTAATAGTGATCTAAAACCATTCTGCATAGTCCAAGCTGAAGTACCTCACCATCCCTCCTTTGCTGCACTATTTACATGCAGTCCCATATTACTCAGCCCCTAGTCTTAAATAGCACCCATTTATCTATTATCCTCTGTTTCCCTTCTCCCTTACTTGTACACTCTCCTTCTTTTTTTACCCCAGGAAAAACTCCTGACTTGAACAGGTTTACCACTTATTTATCTCAGTGGCTTGCGTGATTGTTTTTCGTATTTCTTTTTTGGAAAATGTCAAGGTTGCTTGGATGATGGCTCTAACTGGTAAGAGCTCACCTCTACCATGAATAATAGGCTGAAAACCTATAAGAGGCATTCCACAGTGACCTTAGCACTAGTAAATCAATATGGAGGTTAGCAATGTGAGACTTGTGATTATTTACTGAAGACTGTCCCTATCATTAAATACTTACATGCAAAGGGATATGTATACACAAACATTTACATGTACACAAAAATACACATACATACATCTACACACAAAGTGCACACACACACACACACACACACACACACACACACACACACACACATGCACATGCGCACACACGCGCACACACACACACACACACACACACACACACACACACACACACACACACACACACACACACACACACACACACACACACACACAGTGAGTGCGTGCATATACACACACTCATAAACATACAATCATGCACATGTACACACACACATTTGTGTGAATATCTTAGTGTCCTCCAATTACTTCTCTCAGACAAAGAAAGCTACACTTTTTTTTTGTTTCTGGTCTTCCAGCCTGATATTGTTTGTGAAATACAAGAACCATATATATTTCCTGCATACTGGTGTCTGCAGCATACAACACACTTTATTTAGTGCAACAGCTGATCTTTTCTGTTTGCTAAACACACTCTAATAACTTTCAAAGCTGTAATTCTGAAAGCTAGCAAGAAATTCTCAAAACAATAATTTCCTATAAAATAACAAGAGCATATAGAATGAAAGAGAGGCCTACCTCATTCCATGAATCCTATACTACAGTAGGTGGGTTTGGCATTTAGGAGGTGAGTTTGACATTGCGGTTAACGTCTTTACCATATAGACAGAAAATACAATATTTAATTGTGACCTCAGCTTATTGGCTAGGATTAAAATGGCCCTTCAGGGCAGTTAGCCTGGTATTTGCCTATGAGCCTATGAACCTATACTAGACTATATTATACTAAGGTATACATAATGAAATAGGTAAAGAAACTGTCCAATCAGATCATGAGGCACCAATGCATCAAATGTGCCCCACATAAGGGATAATGCTACTGCAGGCCACTTAGATCTCATATTTAGTAAAAGATCCCATTGCCCTTATAACCTTTAAAATCTCATTCAGACATTCTTTCTTTCACCACTACCATTGACCTGCATTGGAAGAAGACTCTGCAGTCAACTTCTACATATCTTTAACAGAAATAAAGAAAGTATAGGGCTGGTAAACTATTTTTTCAATTACATTTTTAGCATTAAAAGTATAAACCTGATAACACTTTGGCATGTCTTTTTAATATTATTTTGAACAAATTATCATAATTCTACCAAAATATAACATTTTAAGCATAGGTTTTTGATATAGCACTCAAAGACCATCGCCTGAGCTATGACTGAATTTGAAAAACTTTTCCAAAATATAATTTATAAGAATGCAAAATGACAACCAGAAGTAAAATGGTGCACAAGCTCATAACAGTTTCACAAAAATGTCCCAAAAATGACTATCCTTAAAATTTGATTCCAGATTTTCACAAGTTAAAACGTTATAACATTATACATCAATTAGCTAAAACTGGTGTGGGAATTATTTTACAGTACAATACATTAGAAAACATATATGTATCAAGCATAAACTACTAAATGTAAAATTCAAATAAAATCCTATTTTATATATACAATACGTTCCTTGGATATGTATATGGTACAGATATTACTGCACTCCTAGAGACTATAAGGTACTTTTCTTTTGGGTTCATACCTCATAACACCTCTGAATTTACAGTAATATCATCAAGATACTGGGTCTATGTTAAATGTTCGAACATCCAAAATGTCGAACATTACATGGTCGAGACCAAATGTTCGACATTTGGATGTTCAAACATAAAAAAAAAAAAAAAAGAAAACACAGAAAAAAAACACTTTAACAGTGTAGGCAGGGGTGCAAGCCCCTCTGCACCCCTCACACCCCCCCTACTTAAATATACCAACTCCAAGACCACATTTCAGTCAGGAAAAGGGAAATTCTCCCTGTCTGCACCGTACGGTGCCGTTGAAAGTCTATCTTCGAGCACTCAAAATTTCGAATGTTTGGTCTTGACTATGTAACGTTCGAAATTTTGAGCATTCGAAGATTTGACAGGTACCCAGGATATCTGCATAATACAGTAAAGTATAGCACAACAGAGTATAGTATAGTATAGTACAGTACTGTACAGTATAGTAGACTAGAATAGAGTATGCTGTTTTATTGTCTAATCTACGCTACTCTATTCTACTCTACCCTACTTTACTACACCTTACTATACTATACTATCTCATTCAGTATTGTACTATATAGTATGGTATGCTGCGATATTCTCTACAATAGACATCTACAAGACCACATAATATGGAGCCAATAGAATAAGGGCAAAAATAACTGGAACAGCTGATGATTCAGCAAGCAGCATGAAACACTTTGCCATGAAACGTTACAACGATGTGGACTAATATCTTTAGAAGGCTTTAATTTTTTACAGGATGCATAACTTTTTAAATTAAAAAAGAGTGCAGCAACATCTGAATTGCTTTGGAAGAAACAGGAAAATTACTGAATATGAAATTCATGCTAATTCTGTCTGATAAAGTAAAACTGAAGATTATAAGTTTGGCTACTTTATATGTAAATGAGATCTGTGTTATTTCTGTTATGGTAATTCTTATCCTACTTGAAATGCCTTGCAGTTTAGAGGAATTTTCCATTTGCATTGCCCGAGCTTAAGCCAGATATAATATGCAAAATTCTTATTTGCAACATGAAATGATTTGTGTTGCAGAATGGTTCATGCATAATGAAAATATTAGCAGACATCTAAATATGCCACTGCATGTATGCCATCAATTTTAAATTTTCTAGATTGTTCTATAAGTTAATTGATTTGAAAATTCACTCTATTTTGGAAATTGTCTTGTAACATGTGTGCTGTTAAGTTCCTGAAGCAGATGGCCTTTCAACATAAATAAATTCATAACACCAGGTATTGTCTGCCTAATTAGGCAATTCATTTTGAAGCACTCCAGCTTGGTGGTACATTAAATTGTTCTGCACTGTTTCCAATATTCTTAGTCACTGCTCCATGTGCATTTGTACTCTCTCTGCAAATCTAATGCAGTGTAGATCCTGAAATAGGGATCAGAAAAGAATGAAACTGCAATTTATATAAGTTGTTTGACTGAGTACCTTGAATTAGTTCATGTTAAGACAGGACAAAAATAAGAGTTACTATTTTCCAACTGAGAAGGGTCATAAGTATTACACATAACTTTTAAATTGCACATGTGTGTGCCAACTTATTATGTGTGATTAGAAGTTATCAATTTTAATTCTACTTTTCACATTTTCAGACGACAAGTCTGCATTGGTTGAAAATATGCGACCCCGTGCCATCTCTTTGCAAAATAATTCAGCTGCCCTTAGTCAAGTCTGACCCTTTAATCTGTATTTGTATTTGATGTACTTGTTTTACCAATCTGTATGGCTGCTGATGCATAAAAATAGCAGTCTTGTTTGGTTGTTATTATATTCAGAAAAACTGTTTAAAAGCAGAGGCTGCATCTTTTAAGAAATTATGCTTATCTGTGTATCGACTGCAGTATAAATGAAAAGACTAACCCTGGGATTCAATAAAGCTTACATGGAGTGTAAGAATAGTGCAGCCGCTCCTGCAAGGAATATGGCCGCCGAGCGATCCAGTAAGCAAGCCTGGGGACATGCACGAGCTTAGCAGCACTATTCTTGCATAGACACCATTGAATAATGCTAATTACCTCATTTTCTGGTGAAAACCATGCAAATAAGGTGAATTATGATCCAGAAAGCAGGCAGGCATCCATGCAGGAATAGTGTTACATGCAGAAATGTATTCGGCTACTAGCCGAATACATTTCTGCAAAAATCAAAACGGAGACATGACAGCTCAAATAAAAGCATGTATTATAATCTTTAGGCATGCCAATGGCCAAATATATGGCCACTGACATGTAAAAGTGTTTAAATTTTATAAAAATAAAAGTTAATTTTTTTGGCCGATCTCGGCCATTTAAGCATAGGGCAGCAGTGTGCAAAGAGGATCATGAAGAAAATAAAACAAACAAAATATGAAAACACAATTATAAGGGAAATAAATCTGCATTTTGCCATTATAGTCTATGGCATGTAGAATCAAAACAATACCATGGACAGTGGTTGCTAAGGGGAAAGGCTCTGGTGTAGTGCAGCCAAACTGCACCACACCATGTAGGTACTATAAGGCAGTGGTGTAAGCAGGAGGAGCAGCAGCCGTGAAAAGGGTGTGTGTCATGCTTGGTGTAAGCACATTGGAGCTCCATGGCTCCCAGATAAGCTTAGGTAAGCACAGCTAAGCAAGGGTGTGTGTCTGAGGCTGTATTGACTTATTCCATGAAATGAACAGCGTGTTCGTGTCCAGGGAAGTCCATTTGTCAGTGTTTACATTAGCTAAATGGGTTTTGCGGTGCGCACCGGGTCTAAAAGTAAAAAAAAAAAAAGGAAATAGAAGGTCTGTTTACTTTTGGGCACTGGATTTGCACGGTGTGCATCATGGCTTAAAAGGGGCAGAAATGGGAAGGGGAAAAAAAGAAAAAAAAAGGAAAATAGCAGAATAAAAGCAATTAAGTACAAATAACATAGCTAGCATGGAATGCATCATAGTCAGCCAATCATACAGGCAGCAACTGCAGCACAACAGTATGAACTATGCAAACACCTTACAGTCTGTTTTTTCCCACAAACTCTGCATCATTGGTGTACACATGCGGGAGAATTTTAACCAAAAACATGTTAGGGGCTGCTATTGCTTTGATCCTTCAGTATGTGCTAGTGGATGAGGGCAGTGCGGAGGATAATGCTGACAACCGCCACAGACCAAGGAGAAGGAGAAGATACCCAGGGTAACTTACCAGGGCATACATGATCTGGAGATAGTAGAGTGCTACACGGTGGACAGAGACACACTGCAGCAAATTATCGAGTTGTGCTGGCCTCAACTCAGACCCAGAGCTAACAGAGGGGAAACCATCCCAGTGGATACTAAGTTATGTGGAGCCTTAAGAATACTAGCTACAGGTACTTTCCACAGACCTACTAGGGACATCATGGGGGTCTCACAGGCATCTGCATCCAGGGTACTCCACCAGTTCCTGGATGCCATCCTACCACATACCAATGAGCACATTTACTTCCCCAACACCCGTGTGGAGAGGACTAGCAATATGTGTCTCTTCCACCATGTAGTAGAATACTCGGAGGTACTGGGTGTGATAAAATGCATGCACATTCACATCAAAGCACAACCCAGTGAACGGGGTAGGGTCTACATAAACAGCAAGGGCTTCCCTCCATCAACTGCCAGGTCATATGCAATGCCCAGGGCATTATCATGAATATGTGTGCTGGCATCCCTGGAAGCTATCATGACTCCCACATCTGGCATTTGTCACAGCTGTACCAGGCATTTGCCAGTGGGGGCATCCTGTATGGCCATCTGGTAGGGGATGCTAGCTATGCACTGGAGCCGTGGATGATGACACCCATCAGAAATGCACACACACTTCCACTCAAGCTCGCAATTGCCACACACAAACCAGGATCATAACAGAGTGTGTGTTTGGGATGCTCAAGTCATGGTGCCGCTGCCTTGACATATCTGGTGGAGCCTTGCAGTATTCTCCAGCCACTTGTGCACACATGTTCATAATATGTGCCATGCTACAAAATATGATCCTGTGGAAGCAGCTGTAGCAGGAACAGCATGGGGAAGGGCCACACAGCCTCCCCCCACATGATTGCCAAGGTCCCCACCGGCACAGAGGGACTCAGAAGAGGAAACCCCTGAAACTGCTTCTGTAGGCAGATGGAGGCATGCCCAGTAAGCCCAGGCCATGGCAAAGAGGCAATGCATAGCACAAAAACTGACACTATAGGGATCTAGGGACTGACACTTCTCTTTGACTCAGGCACACAGTAAAATGGATGACACACACATCACATTACCTGTAACTTACCATGTATAGACAGTGTACTGTGTACATGCAGCATAGGCAGCCCTCAAGCACCATCCTCAGAACTGCCACAGGCACAAGTTAAATCAGTCTTTTTAACAATAAATGAATGAATTATTATGTTTTCATAGCATATCTATGGAAATGCTGCATGTATGCAAGGGAATGGGGTGGCCTACTGGGAGGGTAGCTACAACTGACAGCTATTTGGGACACCAGGAAATGTCTACACAATACCCCACACTATGCAGTATCATTTAAGGTGACAAATACCACTGCAGTGTATGTGGGGGCTATGTAAGGGGGGGTCATAGGTCACATGCATGGCTGTCACTCTGGGGATTACATACTCACAACTAGACTCACACGGTAAGTCAGCCATAGAAAACCATAAAGGAATGTTTGTCAAAGGCACACGAATGGCAACAATGATGGAATACCCCCCTACAGACTTGCACAGTGATATCACAGCAGGCCTTGCAGTTGCAGTAAGACTCTCTGAAGGGTAAGAAGTCTGAAACTCAATTGTATGGCATTACAATCTAACCTGTGGTCTCTAGTGATATGCCTGCATTCTCCAAGATAGGGCATAGTACTATGCTGAATGGAACCAAAATGTAAAGCCAATATCAGCACAGTCTATGCAAATGTGTACCATTGACAGGTGTGACCCCCACACCCATATTCACATAGAAATGCAGTGACATGTAAATTTGTAGGGTAATAGCAGCAGAGCACACATTGCCAGGGCTGTCCCAATCAACACGATAAGTTGTTGCATGTCTGCAATATCCAGGGATCAATGAGCTATGCATATGTGTGGGGAATACTCACCAGGATGTGGCCAGCAACATCTCATGGCTGTTGTGTACTACTGGCCTAGGTACAGTACTGTGGTAGACAGGGCCATGTTCCATGAAATGCCGTGCCATCTAGTTTGCATGTCAGCTGCACATATGGTGGGAGTTGTACACACTGCCCAGATGTCAATATTCATTATTGCTGGGAGGCTGGACAGGTAATGTACAGAGGGCCACACAACCTACATAGTGCCTACCATACCTCACAACTGTACACACATTTTGCAGAATGTACACAGGTTTGCATCATATCTGTGGTGTCCTTATTCTGAAATAGTAGTTATCTGGCAAATCACTGGCAAACCACAAAAGTCTAAAGTCAGAAAATATTGATGTATTGTAGTGTCTCAGACTTCATACCCTATAGAAAAATGCATGCTAATGCAAAATCTTATTGTATCACCCTTCCAGGTTTGTAAGGTCAATAGTTACAATGGTCTGTATATTTAGGCATTTGTCACCCAATTACTCATGGCTTTGTCCAGACATCTGGCTCACATAAGTAGAGAGGTATGGTGCCTAGTAGCACAGCAGTGCATTCTGTCACTTACCATTGTCACCCCAGAGGGGTCCACTGCCTGGCAGCCTGGAAACATATGAGTGACAGAACGCACTGCCTTGATACAGATGTCCTGCAGCAGTCTCACATGACCTACAGGCCTCTAACAAAGGCCCATGCCTTACCCATAGTGCCTTTGTAGGGAATGTCATGGGGTCCATACTACCAACATAACACAGTCAACAAAATGCAAATGTAAGGCCATGCAAATAAATGCTAGTAGCATAGCTCTCAACCTCGTAGAGGAAGAAATCTGGACAAAGCCATATATAATGGTGGGTTAAAGGCCCAACTATAGGGACACATTTGAAATATTGCTCTCATAATGTTAGACAGTTGATAGAATAACAGAGGGGGTGTGTAGTAGCATGGCTGTCATGAAGGGTGTGAAGTCTGAAACTCTAATGTTCTGTCAGTATTCCCTGACTGCAACCCTGACTGAATTACAACAAATGTGCTAGAAAACCACAATGTTAAGGGAAACCAACCAGATATATGAGGCATGCATCTGGATAATCTGTGAGAATCTGTACAGCCGACAGGTATGGCCACACCAGGATATGATTTGTCAGGTAAGAAGAAGACCATGCAACCAGGAGATCCCTAACCAGCATATCACCAAGTTGCTGGACCTTTTACACAGCTTCATCAGTCAATCGCTGTATCCACACCTCCCAACTGGCTGAATTGTGCAAGAATGTCTACTCTTTACCTCATAATATAGGTCTGTGCATTATCCATCTTGTATTTCTCTGGTAAATAACTGTGATGATCTGATTATATCCGTCAGTAGGTACAGTACAGTGTCAAACATCACATATGTCAGAAAATGTCTGCTAAAACAAACCCTGTTACTCAAGCAAGTCATACATTGATAACAGCAATAGTTACAGTACCCCCCCATGTTTGGCCCATTGTTTCCCCATACTGGCAGCCTATCTCTAGATATCTTGCACAAACAGGTTGCAAGGTATGGCTGTAGTACACAACATCTGGACTGGAGTACAATTATTCCTGAAATGGATTCCCATACTTACTATAGAAGGTCATACTGAGCATGCTCCTACACTTAGAGAAGTGAAGCCCATGTCTGAAACCACATCGGACTATATATCTCTCTGATTTGTGCAAATGTCTTTGCATATACACAGCTATGTAAACTTAACTGTCACTACACAAACACATCAGACAGAATCACCCACAGCCAGCTGTAGGTGGCACATATGTGGTGTATCTGCATCTGTTGTGTGTGATGCACACACGTATATATGGGCAACATATAACAATATGTCAAGCATACACACACATAGATATGAGGAAGAGAGGGACAGACAGTGAGGCACACAGGGAGATACACACAGACAGTGAGTCATACACAGGGTTACCCTGATAGAGTGATGTCCTGCTACAGACAGTTGCATACTAGTTGTAAACACTGGCATGTGCCAGCATGAAGATGAGATTCATTGTTTGACAGTACTGAGGTGGGGGTTGGAATATCACATCACCTATCTTTGTGTGTGTGTGTGTGTGTGTGTGTGTGTGTGTGTGTGCGTGTGTGCGTGTGTGCGTGTGTGCGTGTGTATGTGTGTGTGTGTGCGTGCGTGCATGTGTGTGCGTGTGTGTGTGTGTGTGTGTGTGTGTGTGTGTGTGTGTGTGTGTGTGTGTGTGTGTGTGTGTGTGTGAGTGCCTGCAGGTCTAAGTATTATGATGTCTTACCCACCCAGTACACTTCCCATTGCCCTACTTTACAACATCTGCCAGTGTCATTCACCTTAGCAGTACCTTTGGATTAGCTTCAGTCCTGTAAACTCCATAGCATGTGTGATAACTGAGTAACACAATCATACAAGTAACTAGATAGGAAGGGGTTCTAATCACAGTCCCGGCCTATGTAACATTGTGTATGTGTGTGTGTGTGTGTGTGTGTAAAGGAATGAGTGTTTTAGTCCATACCCACCCAGCACACCTCTCATTGCCCTACTTCACAAGATCTGCTGATGTCATTCACTGTAGAAGTACTGTTGGACTGGCTTCTGCCTTATAAGCTCTGTGGTGTGTGCGATAACTGCATTTACCCTATAAGGTCTGTGGTACATGCCCTAATTGCGTAATACTATAGTACAAATAACTAGTTAGGTAGGGGTTCTAGTCTCAGTCCTGGCAAATGTAAATATGTTTGTGTTTGTAAGTTAAAGATTTTGAGCCCATTCACACCCAGTACACTCCCCATTGCCCTACTTTAGCAGTCCTGCTGATGTTAGTCACCTTAGAAGTATCTTTGGGCAGCCCTTAACCCTATAAGCTCTGTGGTGCATGTGATAAGTGGGTAATCCTATAATGCAAATAACTAATTAAGCAGCAGTTCTAATCTCTGTTTTGGAAAATGTGTGTAGTGACGTATCTTTGGGCACCTTCCGCCCTATAAGCTCTGTGGCATGTGCAATAATTGCGTAACCCTAGAGTACAAATAGCTAGTTAGGTAGGGGTTCCAGTCTCAGTCCTTGCAAATGTAAAGGTGTGAGTGTTTGTAGGTTAAAGATTTTGAGCCTGTTCACACTCAGTACACTTCCCATTGCCCTAATTTAACAGTCCTGTTGATCTCAGTCACCTTAGAAGTATCTTTGGGCAGCGCTTAACCCTATAAGCTCTG
Organism: Protopterus annectens; assembly: GCF_019279795.1. NCBI lineage: Eukaryota > Metazoa > Chordata > Ceratodontiformes > Protopteridae > Protopterus > Protopterus annectens. The sequence continues at coordinate 193,516,863 of NC_056730.1, forward strand.
TGACGCATGTGATAATTGGGTAATCCTATAATGAAAATAACTAATTAAGCAGCAGTTCTAATCTCAGTTCTGGAAAATGTGTATAGTGTAGGTTAAAGTATTTTGTGGCCTCTCTCACCCATTATTTCACCCATTGCCATATTTTACAAGGGCCGGAGATGTTCCTCACCTTAGAAGTACCTTGGGACAACCTTCACCCTACAAGCTCCGTGGAGCATGCGATAAATGTATAACACTGTAGTACCAGTAACTAGATAAGAAGGGGTTCTAATCTCAGTCCTGACCAATGTGTGTTTGTGTGTGTGAGAACCATATTCTGTATGGGTGGCTGGGGGGGGTGTTTGTGTGATAAACATATCCATTGGCTGGTAGGTTTTGCAATTTTTTTGCTGTCACCCACACAGTACACATCCCAATGTCCACTTTATAAGGCCCACTGTTGTCATCCACTGTAGAGGTAGCTGTAGACAGTCTGCAGCTGTATAAGCTCTGTGCCATATGCAATAATTATATAATAGTATGGAATAAATAACAAGATAGGTGGACTTTCTAATCCTTGGATACCATTCCCCACTCAGGAATCATGGACAAACACACTCAGCTAGGCATCAGCCCCTATATCACTAGGTGGCTTGCAAACTGGCTCACAGATACAACCCACAGTGTGAAAGCAGCAGTCTCCATGTTAGAAGAGAAGGCCAAACAGTCATGAGTGGAGTCCCACAGAGTTTGGTCCTGGGTCCCATCGCGTTTCGGATCTACACCTCTGAAGTCCAGCCCAACACGAAGGGACTCTGGCTGACAATGTTCGCAGATGACTGCAAGGTGGGTGCCATTATTACATCCCCATGTGATGCTGACATCCTGCACAAAGGCCTCACTGAGACCTACGACTGGTGTCAGAACTCTGGACTTTAGTTCAATGCCAGAAAATGTGCTGCTGTTCCCTTTGAGAACAACATGGTTCCCATGAACTACTACATTGATGGTAGTCCACTGAACACTGACATTGTTATAAGAGAACTGGGAACACAGGTTGACAGTGATCTCTCTGTTGACCACCACAGAGCCACTGTATTCAAAACTTCTTTCTGTATGTCACATCTACTGACTAAGGGTGTTGCATCTAGGAAGTAAGAGGTCATTGTCTTCCTGTACTCTCCCCTTATTAGGCCAATCAATGAGTACAATAACCCATTTGGCATGCACCCCATTGGACATGTGCAACAACTGCAGAGGCTGCAGAAGTACCTCAGAAAGAGGGTCCTAGGCCTTAAACACTTCCCTTATATGGACAGACTCCAATAATTACAGCTATTCTCTATCTCATATTGGCTACTTAGAGGCAATCTCTGCTTGACTTACATAGCCATGTCTGATCCAACTCTGTCAGGAATGCTACATCTGAAGAAACCAATCCATCCACCCTACATGCCCCAGAGACCTCAACCCCATTTCCACAATCAACAGAACATGCTGGAGGGACAGGTTCACAACCCAAAGAGTGCCCATGCTATGGAATAGACTTCACATACATGTCAAGCAGAGCACCTCACTGGCCCACTTCAAGAGAAATCTGGATGAGTGGATGGGGAATAGAAATCCCACCCCAGTGATCACTCCAGTTGCTATATGCATTAGACACACTGGGGACTATCATCAGGTGGCACGATGCCAGGGTATTTCCATGGGTTAGGCTTGTAAAGGCTCTATGGCCATTCAACTAGTACATACCTATGAAGCTATGGACCTATGGATCTCAGTACTGGCAAATGTGTGTGTGTGTGTGTGCATTAGTGTGTATAAAAGTGTTTGTGAGTGTGTAAACATGTGGGTGAAAGTAGTTTGAGGCCCTTCTCACCCAGTACACCGACCATTGCCATACCTTACAAGGGCTGGTGATGTTATTCACTATATAGGTACCTTGGGACACTCTTCACTCTGTAAGCTCTGTGGTGCATGTGGTAACTGCATAACTCTATAGTACCAACGACTACATAGGTAAGGATTCTAATCTGAGCCCTGGAAAATATGTGCGTGTAAGTGTTTGTAACTGTGTATATTTGTAGGGTACAGCATTTTGACACCTCACTCTCCTAGTACACTGCCCATTGCCATACTTTACGAGGGCTGGTGATGTTGTTCACCTTGGAAGAACTGTGGGACACTCTTCACACTCTAAGCTTCATGGCACATGTGATAAATGCCTAACACTGTATTAGCAATAACTAGATAGGTAGGGGAACTAACCTCAGTCCTGGCAAATGCGTGTGTCTGTGTGTGTGTGTGTGTGTGTGTGTGTGTGTGTGTGTGTGTGTGTGTGTGTGTGTGTGTGTGTGTGTGTGTGTGTGTGTGTGTGTGTGAGGTATTTCTGTGGCCATTCCAGTTGTTGTAGATGTCTTGTGAGGTACATACCAAAAGGGGCATTGCACTCTATAATGGGACTAATGAGTGATGAGTAGAGGGGAACAATGACCTCTTTTTTCTGAATGAGAAACCTTTTGTGATGAGGTGTGCCACATAGAAGGATTTCCTGACTACTGCGGCGATGTGATTATCAAAGGAGAGACTACTATCCATCTGTGTCTCAAGGTCTCTTATCACACTTTCGGTGTTAAGTATACTACTGCCTATGTTGTAGTTCATGGGTCCAGAGTTATTACCAAAGGGGATGACAGTGCACTTTTTGGCATTGAGCTTGAGGCCATGGCTTTGACACCAGGCATCTGTCTCAGTGAGGCCCTTTTGCAGGATGTCCACATCATTAGGAGTTTTGATTATGACTCCTAGTTTGCAGTCATCTGAGAACTTTGTTAGCCAAAGAACTTCTGCGTTAGCCTGTACTTCAGAGAAGTAGATACCAAACAGGAGAGGACCTAGGACTGAACCCTATGGTACTCCACTTGTCACTGGTCTGAAGTCGTATTTGGAGTCTGCTACTTTCACAGTGTGGGTTCTGTCAGTGAGCCAGTTAGCAACCTATCTTGTGACATAGGTATTTATACGTAGTTTAGTGAGTTTATCTATAATTCCAGAGTGGGGGATGGTGTTGAAGACCTTGGCAAGATCTAGATAGGCTGTGTGAACCACCTTACCCTCGTCTATGGCTTTGGTGACTGCTTCAAAGAAGTCTATCAGGTTTAGGAGACACAATCTGCCTTTTAAAAACCCGAACTGGATGGTGTCCAGAGTTTGGAGACTACCAATGTCTTTATTTATAAATTCCATGATGATACATTCCAGGCTCATCAGGCTAATGGGGCGGTAGTTCCTGGGGTCTGTGGTGGCTCCCCCCTTGTGGAGTGGGATAACTGTTGCTGTGTGCCATTCCACAGGCACAAAGCCTGAGGTGAGGGTATGGTTGAACATGGTACTTAGGTGGGCTGCCAGTTCGTTCTGTAGTTTGTGTAGAATGTAGCCTGGGATGTTGTCTGGTCCCATGGATGCTGTGTTCTTGGCTTTGGAGAGCGTGGTTTTTACCTGTGCAGCCATGATTACAGGAACTTTGCATTCTTCTGGTATAGAGATGGGCTCTTTAGGGGTGAGAGGGGGGTAAAGATAGAACTGAAGCTATCAGCTCTGACACGATCGATGTTTTACCACTCTGCCATATCCCTCATTGCCAATTTCTGCAGGGCCACCTCCTGCTGATACACAGACACCTAGAACACAAACATAATACAGCATGTGAGACTACATTCGGTCAGCATTAATAACACCATGGCTGAAAAGGTACACACACTTTGAAGTGTACCCATTACAATTGCAAGCTGACAGCACCTTACACAGCATTACATAACTAAACTGTACTTAATTCACCTTGTGTGTCAGAGCCATATTAGCATGTCCCTGCATCGGTGTTTTAGATGACAGGGATGTGGCACAGGTATCATCATATGCACAGGGTGTTGTGTGGGTTTGCTAGAGGCCTAGGCTGGGTCATATGGTTGGCATCATGTGCGTGTTTTTGGATGGATGTTCTATGAATGGGCCATGCAGAAGTGGTGAGTGTGTGTGTGTCTGGAGGTGACCTGGCTATGATAGTGATATGTGTGTGTATGTATGCATACAGTCATGCCATGTGGCTGCCCTACACAGGGATATGTTGGACAGCTGTGGACCATACATGGCATGGTGTACAGCTCACCGTCTCTGGCCACAGACATTAGAACTGGCCCTGCCAGGGGTCTCACTGGCACCACCAGCTCCAAGGCCAGATGCAGTGCTGCTTCCTGATGGTGACTGCTGTCTGCTGGATCCATGTCCCTAATGGGACTGGCCAGGACCACTTGCCCATGGCCTGCTCCATTGTGTTGTGGACAGCACCCCCTTCAGTAGTGCTGGTGGTATTGCCACTATGGAAGTGTGAAGGTGCATGGCCCCGTAGACTTTCAGCTGATGTTGCTGCTGTCCTATGTCCACATGGCTAATGCCCATTTCCCACCACATGCTCTAGCACAGACATGCCAAGGTCTCATCCCGTCTATTCATGACCTCAGTATTTTGATGTGTGGCCTCACCAAGGTCATGTATGCCACCATGTAATCCAGGAAGAGTTGCATACAAGACCCTGAGGACCCTACGTGCCTGTGCAACCATGACAGCCCAAAACATGCATCTGGTGACACCTGCTGTGGCACTTGCGACAGCAGCTTGATGGGCAGCAGTCCTCCTTTGAGCAACCCTTTCCATCCGCCTGTGTAGGACCTCAGTTGCACTCTACCTATGGCTAATGGCTACACTCACACTTGCCATAGTCACCACACTAGCCTTTTCCATGCCACCACCTATCAACTGTCCATTATCTTTGGCTGCTGGGGACAGAGTATGTGTGGGCATTGTGACTGCATGCTGGGACATTGTGGTAGACTGTGGGATGCCAACTGATGGCACATATTCAACCGTTGACAACCCCACTTGTGCCCCACTATGACGACCATCATTGTCAGAGTCTGCATTGACACTGACATCAGATTCTGAGCACAAAGGACCATGACCACCATGTCCACCTGTGAGGGGAAGACAACATATGTAAATTAATACCTGCAGGATAAGGTTTGCTAGTACACACACACACACACACACACACACGCACACACACACACACACACACACACACACACACACACACACACACACACACACACACACACACACACACACACCCACGCGCGCACACTCATGGACACACATGGACAACACACACAGACACATGCAGGTGTGGTAGCACAAAGGTATTACACAGACCTCACAATAGCCAACTGGTGACATTCATGACACAGTCTGACCACAACATACACACCCTGGACAGTCCCTCAACATTATGCAGTGCAGCCCTTTCCACTTAATGTTACTATTAATATACACCTCTGGGATACGTGAGTAGTGTTAGTAGGGGATGGGCCTTCCCCTAGTACACACTTCAGCCATGTATACATTATTGCTGTTCACCTGTATAACACAGTGCCATCTCCTTCAGAATATACCTCTCAAATGTACAGAGTTTTGCTGAATGTCTAGACAGTACAGGGTGGGTTGGGTTGTTGCCTCTGAGATGGAAGACATATGTGAAGACAGCCTTGTGATGTGCCTTGGTGGATGTGTCTAATTTGTACTCATAGTTAGCCTTGCAGTGACATACCTGTGGACTTATATGCTTGTTCAGACAAAGGTTGACCTGCTTCCAAGTTGGTGCATTCTCCTAATTGTCCTTGTACAGCCAATATAGTGACCGATTATGTAGTTTGTGTATTGCTGCTGTCCACCAAAGGGGATTACTCCACCTTAGTGGAGGCAGGTTTTACAAGTTAGGTATTGCTGAGTCCATACAGCTATGTAGGTGCTTATATAGCTGTTTATAGTAGGTATGGACCCAAGGTCATGACACAGTTGGACACCTCTACAATTTTAACTGGATAATCATGCTCATTCTAGTACCCATGTCTGTGTCAGGGCATTGCAACAACCAGTAGCTGTGGAAATCTGTCTGTTGGATGCACTGAAACTAAGATTACACACGTGTACAACATTTATTGCTTAATTACCTGACGTTTTGCATTTCAAATCTGTTGTTTTGAAGCTTCCAGCTACACCCACTCATGGATACATGTGAACAGGTAATACCTGATATACATTTCTGTACTATGTCAGTATGGCACACTGTATTTACACTCGTCCTGCTCAGTCATACCTCTAAACCTGTTAGAGTAGGACATCTGGATGATGGCACACATAAATAGAGGGCAATGGGCCAAAGTTATTGACACTTTGTTAATATTAATGTAACACACTTAAGTCAGTTGATAGCACAGTAGGCTTTGCATACAGAAATACCCTGGAGGATGTCTGACACTCATACGTATGCTATTATGTTCTAATGTCAGTCTTCACAGATTTGCCAGTGATTTGCGGGACATAACCCAACTCTTATGAGTAAATGACTACAAATGTGAGTGACACATATGGTCAGTATGCATAACACTGGACGGTTTTGCATAGGCAGCAGCTTGCTTTTTGTAGGTCATGCTCACGAGTAGCTGATGACCTGTGTACCAATTGGCATCCCCTACTTGCTAATTGCATGCAGAACATCTGTGTTGTTATTCCTATAGCCAATGGCCTGGCAACACACTCCTATAATTCAGTACTTCATGTGGGTGTTGCTCCTTTTCCTTGCATGTGAGGTGGACTTCATGGAGGTGTGTGAACAACAGCATCAAGGAGGGTAGTTGGAAATATCTCTTACAACTTAAACTGTGGTGACAGCCCAACAAAACTGGGAAGAAATTTCCAGACATAGGGATAGAATTTAAGTATTGCTGTTATACATTTGGATTCATGCTAGTTTTACAGGGTTTGTGTGGACATGGATATTCTACGTGTGTCTCAGTCTGACAATATTATATGGCTGACATGACTCTCAACTGTAGGGCTATCCACAGAATGGCCAGAGGTTGGACTCTTATGTTTGGTCTGTTCCTTCAACAGTTGTTATCCTGGGCAAATCAGTAGCATATCCTGGGTATTGCAGTCAGTAAATGCTACTTTCCATTTGTGTTTCTGACTTCATATCCCTCAGTTAAGATATGTTACAATACACTCTGTAACACCAGCAACTTTCTCAGTTTATAACGGTAATATTTCAATTATGCACCTGTGTTTGGGCCTCTGTCCCCCAATTATGTCAGGCTTTGTCCAGATGTCATGCAGTAAGAGATTGATAGGTATGGTATATCATTAGTTAGTGCCTTCCTTCCTGATATCATCCTAGTGATGTAGCAGAATGCTAGATATGTTATGAGGAAGGGGCCATATATATGAGGACAGAGTCTGGACATTCTGTGGGAATCTGTATAGCTGAAGGATCTGTGTATGTTTAGCAATTGTTAACAGACTGTCAGGAGTGTGTAGCAGTGTAATGCATACATGTTTGTTGCGCTGTGTAAGGAGGGTGTTACATTTAAGTGTCATGGCTCCTTTTTTATCTGACTGTGCATGTTGCCCCAATTTCTGGTGGTCTATCAGCTGTATATGTTTGTAGGGCCAGACTGAGACATGTTCCGTACCACTGCAGGAGTCAGACTACACTGTGTGACTTGGGGCAGCATATGTAAGAGTACTGTGTGGTGCCAAACATGATATTTATGTTCACACAGTCATTATACTCTACTGTTCATTTGGCTTACCAGTATGTCACTGTGACTGTGTTGAAATTGGTTGTGGGTATGCAGGCTTACACCAGTGACTGTTTTTCACTACTGTTACATCCCTATAGTGCCTGATATATTTGCAAATGCATGTGTAGTTCTCCATAGCTGACTTGGGGTAGTGTTGTGTCAGTCTGACTGTAGTTTGGATGGTGCTTGGTGACATGCTAAGCAGCTCAGTGTACTTTCTCCACTGTCAAGTTATGTCCAGATATTCGTAGGATGTCCAGTTGTCTGTCTCATATCTTTGTTCTGGTCCCCATAACTGTTGTGTATGTCTGAAAAATCAGTGGGATGGTGTGAGGATTTCAGGCACTAACTACTGAGAAGCAATTGAGTCTTGGAGTTGTGCTATTTTGGTCAATATATGTTAGAACAAACGGTGTTACTGTAGCAAATGTCTCAGCTTATCTAGTCAGGTATGTTGGATATGTTCCTATTGTCATGGCTTTCTCCCCCCACTTTGTCATGCTTGGTCCAGATTTGTTGCACTAAGGGGTTCTGAGCATACCTCTCAACTGGCCAGATTGTTGCAGAACACCCAGGCTTATTGCTCATGTTTTGTCTCTGTTCCATGATTTATTCTAATTTCTCTGGTAAATCACTGAGATGATCTGAGGATGTCTGTCAGTAAATGATGACATAATTTCAGTTCCAGACCTCATATCCTTCAGAACATGTATGCTGAAACAAACTCTGTTACTCAAGCAACTTTCTACATTTCTAAAAGCAATATTTGAAATATGTCCCTAGTGGCCCATTGTCCACCCATTTTTACAGCTGTGGCCCAGATTTCTTGCACTAACAGGTTGAGAGGTATGGTACTGAGATATGAGTGCATATATATATATATATATATATATATATATATATATATATATATATATATATATATATATATATTTTTTTAATATATTTATATATATATGTATCTACATACATATATATCTGTATATGTATATATAAAACAGTGTAAGAAACTTCTCTCTGTGGAAGATTCCCAGTCCATATATCTCTGGTTAATCACTGTATATTAATCAGATTAGACAATAGTAGTAGAAGTAGCAAACTTAAACTCATCTGAAGTTAAAAAAATAAATAAAAAATATATAATTGTACAGAATTACTAAGTATTTGAAAGTACTCCAAGCAAGGCAGGCAGTCTGTTTCCAGTTGAAAATCTTTATATACTTAATAAAGGATTTTCAACTGGAGGTCTGTGTACTTAATGAAGGATTTTCAACTGGAAGCCTGTGTACTTAATAAAATATTTTCAACTGGAAGTCTGTGTACTTAATAAAGGATTTTCAACTGGAGTCTGTGCACTTAATAAAGGATTTTTAACTGGTGTCTGTGTACTTAATAAAGGATTTTCAACTGGAGTCTGTATACTTAATAAAGGATTTTCAGCTGGAGTCTGTGTACTTAATAAAAGATTTTCAACTGGAAACATACTGCCTGCCTTGCTTGGATTACTTTTGAATACTTAGTAATTTTGTAGAATTATAGATTTTTTATTATTTTTTTTTACTTAAGACGAGTTTAAGTTCACTACTTCTGCTACTACTGTCTGATCTGATTAATATGCAGTGATTAACCAGAGATATATGGACTGAAAATCTTCCACACAGAGATATTTCTTACACTGTTTTGTTTTTGGACCCACTATACTTGTTTAGTGGGTTGTTTTGAGACTTCGGGGATACCACAGAGATTACTTGTTTATATGTATATATATATATATATATATATATATATATATATATATATATATATATATATATATAAAACATGAGTGATTCCACAGAGCATTTTCCCTACTGTTGAATGACTCTACTGCATGATATGTTTGAGAAAGCATCAAGATTTCCTGTACTCAAATGGTATAGTGGTACATTGCTCTGACTATAGTGTACAGGGTCCTGGGTTCGAGACTTGACAGGGCTGATTATTTTGTTGCCAGGCAGAACAGTGGCTGATGGAGACAGATTAAAGCAGTTGTAAGCGGCTTTAACTAGGTTTGCGCAGGTTTGCATGGGTTTATGTGATGCTAAGCGATGCCAACATATGGTTAACCATACAGATGCTTAATCCATTTTGGCTTCACTTAGCATTGTGCAAACTTGCTTACTCCTGCTTACTGCCACTTACACCCATGCTAATTCCTTTAAAAAAAAAAGAGAAAGGGGTTATAGGAAAGTGGTGAGAAAGTCGCACACAGATGGAAAAACAATATGAAAAGTAGCTAGGGATGTGCAGGATGGGTGTAGGGAAGGACCATAGCTGTTCATTTCTTATACAGCAACAGCTGTGCATTTATATGGTATTTGGAGGTAAATTTGGATACTCAAACCACAGAGAGAAGGGTGAGGACAACAGAAATGTATTGTCAAGCCAATAGGACCAGATTACATGTGTCCAGTGGACACCTGTGGAAAATGGACAGCTATGTATGGGGCAATAATATTTTTGGGGAAAGATGCCCATTTTTCCTTCATTAAGGTGAGAGTGGGATGTTGGGGAGGGATTGTAAGTAAGTCTGGGGAGGTAGGCTGCGTAAAGAAACAGACAAGACGGGCAGGACAGAAGTCAGGGGCAGTGTATGACACATGTGGGGGGTAAAGATCTTGGATGGGGAGGGTGTTTTGGAAATTCAGAGGCCCATGAGCCCCCATAAGGATATGGTGGGACTGACATCCCCACCTGCAGGCAGTCATGACTACACCTTCACAGCCCCGACGCGGCTATTTTCCTGTACCTCACATACATATATCTCAAACACTGCAGAACCCCAGACCGATTCTTGGGGTACACCATTGTGGATGACTCTACTATTAGAGGTGGGTTCTACTACTTTGAGTGACTATGTTGTTGGGCCAGTTAGCTACCCATCTGGTAACCTACAGTTTGGTTTCTAGCTGTTTAGGCTTATGTATCCTGTCTGCCTGGGGATTAGTGTGATAGGATTGGAATAGGTGAAGGTAGGCACTGTTCACCATCTTTCCCTCCTCCCTGTGTTTGTTGACCATTGCAGAGAGGTCAATCAGGTTTCACAGGCCTGATCTCACTTTCTCAATGCCATAGTGTGTTGACCCAGGAATTTTGATGTTGCCTATGTCCCTGTTCATAATGTCCTCAATATTGCCTCCCATGCCCCTTCAGATAAGGCTAGTTAGGCTGATGTGCATCATATTGGCTGGGTTGGTGGATTGCTCCACCTTTGTGTATACGGTTGACAGTGGCTGTCCTCTGTGCAGGTGGGATGACACCGGTGCTCAGGCTGTGGTTGACTACAGTGCAGAAATGATCAGACAGCCCATGCCTGTGTTCATGTGGGATACAGCCAGGGATGGTATCATGACTATGGAGACCTGTGTGTGTTGTCTTTGAGAGGGCATTATGGACCTGCTTCCTGATGATGAGGGGAGGGGAGCAGGTGCTGTACATGCACATATGTACCACTATAGAGGGTTCCACGTTGAATCATCGAAAGCTTGAAACATCGTAATTCTGATCATCGAGACCAGAACATCGAGTTTCAAACCATCAAAGATTCAAAGGGAATGCAAAAAAAGAAAAAAAACCTCTAAAAACTATTTTATGCACTACAGTGGGGTAAAGGGAAATCTTCATTTTAGCGCTATATGCAGACGCATTAAACAGGATATTTCCCATACCCTGTCTGCAGTGCCATCACAGAGATGGCACATTCACAGACACAGTGTGCAGGGCACCTTGCTGCCCTGCAGAAATGCTAGCTTTTTCCCTTTTTTACTTACCTTTTTCTTCCCCTTGACAACATCGTTGTTCTAAACACTCGATGATATGGTCTCGATCATATGAATTTCGATGGTTTAGAATTTCAATGTTTTCAAGTGGAACCTTAAAGAGACAGGGGGGTGGTGTTTACACTTCACCAGTCTGCAGCCAGTTGCCTATATCTATGCCATATGTGCATGTGGGGTTATTGACCACCATTACAGAACAGATTTGTGTGTTTCCTCTGGAATTGCAGACACATGTGTGGAAGACCTAGTGATTTGCCTTGGTGGATGTGTCTGATTTGCACTCAAAGACAGCCTTAGGGTACATTACCTGTGCCATTATTTGCTTGTACAGACCAAGGTGACATCGCTTACAATGGGCCACCTGTTCCTTCTTGGCCTGTCCATCAATTATTTCCATCTATTATCATATTTGTGTATTGCTGCCATCCACCACAGGCATTTACCCTACCTTGAGGGGGGTTATAGGTTCATAGGTTCATAGGTTCATACTAGGCTATCTGCCCTGGAGCAATTATAAGCCTAGCCCGATTCTGTATGGCTTACGCCACCCCTTGATTTGAGTATGCTGTGCCCTTTTTAAGGTTTAGTTTACTGTGCCTCTGTCTAATAGTGACACGGAAGTAATCCCTGGGACAAACCTACGATCCCCCATCCACCTATCGAGATTCTTCTTGAAGAGATTCAGTGAGGTGCTCTGCCTCACATGAACCTGAATTCTATTCCATAGCGAAGGGAGCCTCTGGGTTATGAACCTGCCCCTCCAGCAAGTTCTATTTATATCTATGCTGAGGTTCAAGTCCCTCAAGCGTGTTGTCTTGTCAGGTACTGCTGAGTCCATACAGCTATGTAGGTGCCCACATAGTATTGTGGTGTGGGCCTGGACACTGCTGCTCGTTACAACAAATGGAACATTGGCTGTACAGCTACTTTTACCTACTCTGAGGGGATTTATAGTCATTTGCATACAGTTCATTCTGTTTGACACTGTAAAGGGGGGGGAGAGCAGGGGAGATGGTGACCTGAGCAATGATGGCTATGTGGTCAGATATTACCAAGGAGGATGGCACTGTATGAGTGCTACAGTGGCTACTCATGTTGGTTAGTACCAGGTACATGAGATTCCCACCTGCTGTAGGAGTGTTGACCAGCTGATCCACTGCATTACCACTGACAAACCCGAGTAATCTTGGTCTGTTCATGTTCTGGTGGCATAGGTCCAACACACTATGTTTGGGTATTTAAAGTCACCCAGGAGCAGGGTAGAGAATTGAATCCTGACAGATTCCAACATGTCCCAATAGGTGTGGTGGGTGTTCATAGTCATGTTTGGAGGCCTGTAGTTAGCTATGAATTGAGTAAGTGTTTTGTCAACTGTTAACTGCATTCAGGATGTCACCCATGTGACATACTGTTGGTCCAGCCTGGAGGTGTGTATGTGTATGCTAATGTTCAACACTATACCTCCTGTGGCTTTGCAGGCCTCCATTTAGGGTTTAGGATGAGTGACCTGGCAAGGCTGGTGTGCTTTCCACAGCTAAAAAGCAGGTGCCAGTGACTGGACAAATGTCAGCATCCTACAGGACAAGGTGCACTTGCATTGACATGGGTGTCATGGTAAAACATCTAGCTGCTGTTAGAGTAAGACATCTGCACAAAGGCACACATCAGTGGTGGGCAAGACCAGTAAATAGTGTCACTTTATGAATCTATCTGAAACACACTTATTTGCCAGCAAAGATGGTGTCACATTCACAGGTGTACTCTGCAGAATATGACATCTAACAATGGAATGTATGCCAATTTGTTATGATTGCAGTCTTTAATGGGTTGCCAGTGATGTGCCAGACAATTTACAACTGTCTGAGGCATTGACTACAAATATGAGGCAGACAGGTGGTCAGTCTGCAAAACTCTGGACAGTTGTCAGGTATGGGCTCAGTATATCACATGCAGTTCAACACACACACACACTCACACACACACACACACACACACACACACACACACACACACACACACACACACACACACACACACACACACACACACACACACACACACACATCTGCACATGTCATGTACTATGCACATACCCTATGAACATCTCTTACATTTGTAAGACAAGCATATGTATCAGAGTAGCATTCACAGGTGACATATGAGTAATTACAACAGGTAGCTGGCCTACCAGTGACACACTCAGTATTGGACAACAGAGACTCCAGTAGTAGTCATATATGAGCTCACCTTTGCTGGGGTGATTCAGGGGCCAGAGATGTACTCAATGTCAGTGCAGGCAGGGCAAGCATTAATGGCCATAGGTGCTGGACAACAGTATTGAGTCCAGCAAGTCTTGCTGCGTGTAGTGTTTAACGTCCCATTTGACATCATTGCATCCCCCCTTCTGCATTCCATTACATACTTACATGATTGACATACCTATTATAGTGCTCAGGAGTTCCCTCACAACAATGCAAATGGTTAAGTTTATGTAGTCACAGTCTGTCTTTGTGTAGATAGGTTGAGACCTGTGTTGCATAGATAGCAGCTTGCCTTTTCTAGATATTGCTCATAAGCAGGTGATGGTCTGTGCACCAATCAATATCTCCCACTTGCTACTTTCATCCAGAACAACTGTGTTGTCTTTTCATTTGCCACTGCCATAACAACACAGTGCTATAATTACAGCCTTTATGTGTGCCTTGCCCCTTTTCCTTCCCTGTGTACAGGACATTATGGAGGTGTGGGGGCTACAGCTTCACAGACAGTAGGTGGGAATACCTCTCAGGAGAGGACATGTGGAGACAGCCCAGCAACATGGGGAACAAAGATCCAGAATTGGGTACAGATTGTAAGTCAGTAGTGCTGTTATACACATAGAGGGTTGCTAGTTTAACAGGTTTCATCTGGACATGCATTTTCTGTGTAACTTGACATCTGAGAGTGATATGTCTCTGACATATGTCTCAACTGTCCTGATGTCTACAGACAGCCCAGGGTTTTGCCTGTTATGTTCGATCTGTTCCTCAGACAAAGTCTGTTTTTGTGAAAGCAGGAGGATGACTTGAGGATTGTAGTCAGTAACTGTTGACATCCATTGGTGTTTCAGACATCATATCCTTCAAGGATGTTATGTTACAACAAAGCCTGTGATACTGTCAACTGTTTCAGTTTGTAACACAATTATGTCAGATATGTCCCTCTTTTCAGCCCCCTGTCCCCCAAATATGTCATGCTTTGTCTAGAAGTCTTGCAGTAAGAGGGTCAGAGGTATGTGATACCATTATTTATTGACTGCACTCAAGGTATTATCTCATTGACTTAACAGACTCCTGGGAGTGGAATCCAGCAGTGCCCATGAATATGGTCTCACACCCTGGACATTCTGTGGAAATCTGTACATATGAGAGTTATGTATGTCTGGCCATTGTGAAACAACTGCCAAGACTGTGTAGCAGTGTTGTGTATAGATGTTTGTTTAGCTGGGTAGGGAAAGTAGCAGTTGTGAATATCACAGATCCTTTTTCTAGCTGACTGTGCATTCTGCTATGGCTGCTGGTGGTCTGTCATGTGTGTATGTTTGTAGGGCCAGACTGAGAAAGGTCCTGTAACACATCTGGATTCCCAGTACTCTTTGAGTTGGGCCAGTATCTGTCAGTGTATTGTGCAACTGGGAATCAGGATATGTTCATTCAAACAGTCATTCTACTCTAGAGTTCATTTTGGGTACTGGTATGTTGCTGTGACTGTGGTGCAAATTGCTGTGGGTGGACATTTATGTACCGCTATCTGCTTTTCCCTACAGTTCCATTCCTGTAGTGCATGATATATTTGGATATACATGGGTAATTGCCCAGAGATGATTTAGGTTAGTGTCATGTTGCTCTTACTGTGGTTCAGAAGATGCTGGGTTACATGGTTGGTGGTTGTAATGGGTATTTCCATTCTGTTACATGACTGCGGTCATATCTCTCCACTGTCCAGATGTCTAGACACTGTCCTGATGTGTGGCTCATAAGTTTTGTCCGTTGGCCACAACAGTTGTGGGATTCTGAGAAATCACTGGGATGATATGAGCATTGACATCAGTAAATAATGACATTAATTTGTGTTTCAGACCTGGAATCTATCTGTCATTGTATGTTTAAGCAAACCATGTCACTCTACACTCTAGTAGACTTCTACACGTATGACAGCGATATTTCACAGATGTTATTATTGTTTGCCCTTTATCGCCCCCAGTTTGATGGGCTCTTTGCACATGTGTTGCAGAGGTTGGCTATCTGTATATATAAATAAATATATATATATATATATATATATATATGTATATATATATATATATGTATATATATATATATATATATATATATATATATATATATATATATATATATATATATATATATATATGTATATATATATATATATATATATGGGTCTATCTGACTTGGTCGACATTTCATTTAGTCGACAATTCATTTAGTCGACATTTCATATAATCGACAAGCTTTTTAGTGGGGCTTCCCCACACCCCAAGTGGGGGCTGTGCCCCACCCCTAAATATATATTCTAACTCCAGGGTCGCACGATTTTGGGGGAGGGGGCAAAAGCTTGTCGATTATATGAAATGTCGACTATATATATATATATATATATATATATGTATATATATATTTATTTATTTATATATAGGTTCACTATAGAATCCCAAAATACTGAAATCCCAAATTTTAGTATTTTGAAATTCTATAGCCGAAGCCTTTAAATACCGAAACCCCATAACCGCGAAATTTAAAATCATGAACCTACAGTGCAAGTACACCACACACATACACACAATCTCCCCCCACAATAAAACAAACAATCCTACACTCCAGACAAGCAGGGGGCAAGCCCCCCTGCACCCCCCATGTGGGGGGATATGCCCCCACACCCCCTTGCTTATATATACTAACTCCGAGATCGCACAATCGCACACACAAAGGTAACTCACACACACACACACACACACACACACACACACACACACACACACACACACACACACACACATTACAGCCAAAACACACACTAACATACATTAAAGCCCCTAACCAACACACTCATACTTACTTACCTACACTTACACCTATGCATTCACACACCGCAACACCCCCCACTTATATATACTAACTTTGAGATGGCAGAATCACACACACAAGTGTAACTCACACACACACATTTCACAGCCCCTTGCACACACATATCACAGCCAAAACACACACTAACATACACATAAGCCCCTAACTAACACACTCATGCATACTTACCTACACTTACACCTATGCATTCGAACACCTCAACACCAAAAGCTTCGAACTTCGTTATTTCGAATTTCATGCTTTTGGTGTTTTGAAATTTCAAGGCTTCTGTATTATAATTTCGAAATACTGAAAGTCGGGATTTCAGTATTTTGAAATTATAAAGGGAACCTATATATATATATATATATATATATATATATATATATATATATATATATATATATATATATATATATATATATATATATATATATATATATATATATATATATATATATATATATATATATATATATATATATATCTATATATATATATATATATATATATATATATATATATATAGATAGATAGATAGATATATATGGAGAGAGAGATTTATTGGTATCTATATCTTTAACTTTCTAGTCTCCCACCAGGACACAAGTGCTCTTCAGCAATTGCATACTGCTTGCTGTGCACACTCAAGCAAATCTGCAGTCTGCAGCTACCACTCCACCCATACAGCATAAGAAAGAATCAGTACTGCAATACTAAACAAGGATATACATTTTGAGCCTCAAGAGCAGGAGCACACTCAAGCAAATCTGCAGTCTGAGGCTACCACTCCACCCATACAGTATAAGAAGGAATCAGTACTGCAAAACTAAACAAGGATATACATTTTGAGCCTCAAGAGCAGGAGCACACTCAAGCAAATCTGCAGTCTTCGGCTACCACTCCACCCATACAGTATAAGAAGGAATCAGTACTGCAAAACTAAACAAGGATATACATTTTGAGCCTTAAGAGCAGGGTCATTCCACCCAGGCATTTTACTTGTATTTTTTTTATGAGAGTGAAGCTATTACATTAGCAGTATTTCTTAGTAGTTTTCAGCATGCTAATAAAACTGACTGTTGTAGCCTTGTGTCCTCCCCCCCAGCTAGTGCAGTAATCCTAACTGTCCAATAGACAGTATACATTTAATTCAGATCCCTGTGACTAACTTAGCCATCAAGCAGCCCTTTCTGTGCATTCTGCCTTAGTTTGTATCACTTGGAGGCCCACCTATTTATTTGCATCTCTGTACATTCCCAGTCATTGCTAATGTGTCTCCCTATTCTAATCTGTGCACAAACTGGTTACTAATCAGCAAGTCAATGTGAAGACACACTCCCAACCTTAATAAAGTTTGTTTTCTCTTCTCTCCTTCACTTTACAGGTAGTTTGAATTCTTTCTTGCCCCCTCTGAGGCCTTCACTGATAGTTTTCCGCTGATTGCCTTTCTGGTTTCTTTGCATGCCACCTAGTTTACACCCCTTGTGCTATCTTCCTCCCCTAATACTAAGTCTATATTAGAATCCTGCTGAGCATGGAGCCATCTTTAACTTTCTAGTCTCCCACCAGGACACAAGTGCTCTTCTGCTTGCTGGTAAGCCATTAGACCTCAGAAATTTGTTTAAAGTGTTCAGATTTGTAAAGTAATACTTACTTTTTACTCTTGTCTTGGTGGGCTCTGCCCCACTCCATTCGCCCTCGCTATCGCTCGGGCTCTCTCCGCTCCCCTGCCGTGCCCCCTATTCCCTACCACCCCCACTACCTCTACATTTATAGTAATCACAGCCACACCCACAGCTCACCCTCACATCACCTCCACCAATCACAGTTCCTCAAGTCAGATCACATTATACCACTCCAACTTGCTCTACACAAAATACTCCCAATCACTCTCATTCCCATTAGGCATTTTTTACATCACCCACACTACTTACCCATCCACATATAGTGCAGCCCTATAATTCCTATTCAGACCCCCACCTAGTACCATCTTAAACTTTATAACCATGACTATCACTCAACTAAGTCTAGTCTGTCTTCTCATAATTCTTAATAACACCACAAGTTATCACTCTAGTAATATCCCTAAACTTAGTAGCACAACACTACATTATTCACTCTCATATACAGACAACACACATTATAATAATATCTGCCCACAATTGTTCAAGTACTACATAATGGACCGATTCAGAATTAAACACATATGCTCTCGTTCCTATTCCAAAATAACACAATACTTTCTCACACTCCTCACCAAACTCCAATATCTGTATCACCATTTTAACACCAGGCTCACCATAAGTGGGGATATTGACCCCAACCCAGGCCCAAATCCATCCTGTCCAACACAAACTGCTCCAACACAAATGTCTGAACATAACACCCCCACTATCTTCATCCCTGGGCAAATCAACAACAGCAGCAAAACCAACCATCTTTTAATGCTAGATATTAATATTAGAAGTATCAAAAATAAAATACCTGTACTCCAGGCCACAATAGCACACTACTCCCCAGTCATAGTTGCTTTAACAGAAACCTGGCTAAATAAAAACATAGCTAACTCAGAAATTCTCCCTACCGGCTACAATATCTTTAGACAAGACAGACCACTTCGTAAAGGGGGTGGAACTGCCTTACTGTATAAGTCCAACTTAACTGTACATCAACTACCAAACTCCTACCCCTCCCCTAATAATTGGGACATACTTATCTCACAACTTCAACTTCACCCTAAAAAGATCATCACCACAATTGTGATCTATATTCCACCTGGTAATACACCTGCTAGCCTTGAAGTCTTCTTATCCTGGTGTTTTTTCACATTTATTTATTTATTTATTTTACATTTGTTAACCGGGAGAGTCCGACTGGATACATGTCCATTTTCAGCGGAGGCCCGGGGGAGAAAAGCTCCAGGTACATAACAGACATATGAACATTGTTAATGCAAAAAAAGGAAGATAGTTGAGTTCTAAATACAATATAAAGATACATCACATCTTGGGAAAAAAAAAACAACAGCAGCATATAAAAAAAAAACATAGGTCAGTTACAAAGGCGGGGCGCCTTGTCAAAAGCGTTAAGGATAGTGAGGTAAGAGAAGGGTAAATGATAGTGGTTAATCAGGTTTGGAACAGGGACATTGCCAGAGAGTATTGAGATGGGGTTTAAGTTTTTTTTGAATTGTAGGAGTGAGGGTTCTGAGGTGAGCATGGTCGGTAGGGAGTTCCACATTTTACCTACAAAGTTTGAGAATAGAGAATCCCCAGCAGAATTATTGGCTTTGGTAGTTTGAGCTAAGATCTTATTGGAGGAGCGTAAAGATTGCAGGTTAATATAGGGGTGAATGATGTTTTTCAGAGCTGGTGTTTTCTCTGGGTGATACAGTATCTGGTGAGCCATTTTGAGTTGGTTGAAATTGAGTTGGCTGGAAAACTCTAACCACCCTAGTTGCTTCAAGTTAGTGCAGTGGTGTGTTCTAAAGGTGGAATTTGTGGCAAATCTAGCTATGTGATTGTAACAAGAAGCAAGTTTGTTAAGGGTTGTCTTGTTTAGGTTTGTAAAGAGGGGTAGGCATAGAAAAGAGTTGATAGTAGGTGTGTGCTGGCAATTGTAATTTTAGCGTGAGGAGTGAGAAAGTGTTTTACTTTATAGAGAGAGCCAAGCTTTTTATTGACGGTTTTGATGGTAAGATTGAAATGGGTGTCAAATTTAAGGGAGTTATCAATGGTAACACCTAATAGCTTTGTGTGAGCTTCTGGTGATATAATGATTCCATTGGAGGATGTAATAGAGAAGGTGGGGGGAAGAGTCTTGTTAGTGGGTGAGAAAGTAAGTAGTTTTGTTTTGTTGGGGTTGAGAACTAGTTGTCGACTTGAGAACCATTTTCTATTAGGTTGAAGGTGTCTTGGGTTGAAGCAGTGAGGTCTGCCAGGTTGGAGGCAGTGCTGATGATAGTCGAATCATCTGCATATTGAATGCATGTGGCATGGGGGTGATTGTGGGCAGGTCATTAACAAAGATGGTGAAGAGAAGAGGGCCAAGAATAGATCCTTGGGGAACTCCAAGTGTAACAGGTAGGCATGTAGATAATTTGTCCTGCCATAGAACAGCCTGTTGCCTATTGGACAGGTAGGATTGGAACCATTTCAGTGTGGAATTGCTGAGTGATAGTTTTTAATGTATGGAGGAGTTGAATGTGGTTCACCATATCAAAGGCCTTGGAGAGGTCTAAGAAAAGAGCAGATGATAGTTTATTATTGTTTCTGAAGTTATTGATGGTATTAGAAAAGGATAGTAGGGCTGATGTGGTACTGTGATTTGGCCTGAAGCCATGTTGGGAGTTGGCTAGAATTTTATTTTTGGTGAGGTGTTCCATCAGTTGTTTGTGGACACACTTTTCCATAATTTTGGCCAGGTGAGAGTATAGCTATAGGTCTGTAGTTGGTTAGCTCTAGTGAGCTACCACCTTTATGGAGAGGGATAATGTGGGACATTTCCCATATGGAGGGGATGAAGGCTTCTGACAAGGTACGGTTTATGATTATGGAGACTGGATAGGAAATGGCCTCAGCTGCTTTTTGCAGAAACTCAGCTGGGAGAAGGTCAGCTGCTAGCTTAGTGGGTTTTAGTTTTTTAAGAAGAGATGTTATAAAGGATATGGGTACTGGATCGAAGGTAAATAGATGATCTGATGTAGTTGTAGTATTCTGCTGGCATGGGTAGTGGAGTGGGCTGGTTGTTTGTTTGAATTGTGTGGCCAGGGATTGTATAGTTTCTGTGAAGAAACTATTGAATGTGTTAGCAATGTTTACAGGGCACTGTTGTTTGCAAGTTGTTGGAGTGGGGTGGTTGCCTGGCCTGGGTGCAGGAGCTTGTTTAAGCCTGCCCAGAATTTTTGTGGATTATTAAGGTGTTTGTGTTGGAGGTGGAGGAAGAAGTTTTTTATCATTTAAGATCATTCTTTTAGTTTCATTTCTAAGTTGCCGGAAGGTTTGGTGGGAGTGTGGGTCTTTAGAGGTACGCCATGTGACCCACATCTTGTTTCTAGATAGGATTTTGGATTTTGTTTCCTTAGAGAGCCATGGTGCTTTTTGGTTTTAGTTCTAATGGACCGTATTGGAGCATGGGAATCTAGAATCTTGAGGAAGGTGGTGTTGAAGTAGATAACTGCCTCTTCAAGAGGAAGAGACTTGAGTATTGTCCAGTTGTGGGCTTTAAGTTCAGTTTGAAAAATGGAGGCGTTGAATTTATTATTGTTCCTGATTCTTTTTATGGTTGTAAGAAGGGGGTGATTTTCTTGAATTTGATAACATAGGTGAGTAAGTGATCACTCATGTCCTCTGGATGAGTACCTGCTGAGTACTGGTCAGGATCTTTATTAGTAAGGATCCAGTCCAGGATGCTGTCTTTGTTTTGGGGTTTACCTAGTCTGGTAGGAGTGGATATGAGCTGAGAAAAGCCATGTAGATTTATGCTGCTAGATGGGGAGCTAGATGAGAAGGAATTCCAATCGATGTTGAAGTCACCTAACACTATGGATTCCTGGGGTGAGTTTGAGTTAACCAGTGGAGAAAGTCCTCTAAGGTTTTGTTATTATTGTTGCCTGGGGGGATGTAAATACATGCTATATTTATGCTTTTATGTTTGTTTGGGTGAAGTTTTACAAGTAGAATTTCGGCATTGTTTGTTAGGAGGGGTTGTGGAGAGGCAAGGGAGATTTGTAATGTATTTTTGTAGAGTATGGCTACACCACCACCTTTACGAGTTATTCGGTCTGCTCTTAGTATATCATACCCTGGTGGGATTATCTGTGTGTCTTTCGTACTTGGTTTAAGCCAGGTTTCTGTGAGACATAGTAGGTCTGGGGAACAAGTAGCTAACAAGAAACTCACAAGAAACCCTTATTCTGGGAGATGTCAACTTAGATTGGTTCACCTGCATATCAGAACTACCAAGTAATCTAATAAATCTCCATGGCTACCAGCAGGTAGTCCAAATTCCACCTAGATGTGATAAAAAATCTAAAAGGGAATCCATCCTTGACTGAGTCCTAACTAACAACCCCACATTGTACCCCCACACAGACAGTCTCCTAGACACCTTAAGTGACCACAGCATAATATACTTTATACATAGTACTTATGGATATGCCTGATTATAACAACAGTATGAATAAGTTATTGAGTGATACCAGCACTTATCGTGTTTTGACTGCTATTGATGTGACACAGATTATATATAATGTGCATGATAATATTTATGATCTTTTAATGTGCAGACAAATTGATAAAGAAACGTATGATTTTTTTGAATATTGAATTACCATTGAGTCCTTGTATGAAAGGATTACCAAAGGTACACAAAAAAGTGTTTTCACTTTCGATGCGACCTATAGTTTCAGGTAGGGGTTGGGTTACCTCTAATATATCTGTGTATTTAGAGTCAATGTTAAGACCTATAGTTGACTCTATTCCAACTATTCTTAAGGATACCTACCATTTATTGAATGACATTAAGCAATTAAATTGTGACCTCAGAACAGGGCAATACATACTGGTAACCCTTGATGTCAAGAATCTCTTCACTAGTATACCCAATGGATATGGCATGCAAGCCATGAGGGAAGTATTGAATAATGACACTGATTTTAATATAGATGAACAGATCTTATTATGCCATCTGTTAGAGATGGTTCTTGAAAATAATGTATTCATGTTTGCCGACAATTATTATTTACAGCAATGGGGCGTTGCCATGGGCACCCCCGTTGCCAATACTTATGCAAACCTTGTAGTTTTTAATTGGGAGAAAAATAATTTATTTAACAACAATATTTATCAGAAGAAGGTTAAAATGTATAAAAGGTTTATAGATGACGTTCTAATTCTCTGGGAAGGGACTCATGATGAATTTAAAGATTTTTTAATATTGTTAGAATCCACAACTGAATTTTTAAAATTCACTATGGAATGGTCACACACCACTATTAGTTTTTTGGACATTAATCTTACTATCACGAATGAGAATTATTTAGAATCCACGTTGTACAGAAAGTCCTGTTGGAAAAATACATTATTGTGCTACAATGGTATGCACCCTAGACATGTCTTCCCGGGCATTATAAAGAGCCAATACATCAGGCTTAAAAGATTATGTGAGAACAAGGATGTATTAGATAGGGAAGCAGAGGCTATGGAAAATCTATTTTTAGCTAGAGGGTATAATAAGAAATTAGTGTGTAGTATCAAGAATGATGTCTTGACAAGGAAAGATTGTAGAGGAGATTTATATGAACATCATAAAACAGACATTGATCATCATAATATTAACAGCTATAAACCATTTAAGAAAGATGTTAGAGTTTCTTACACTATGCAGTTTACAAATGACAATTTTGACTTGAAAAATATTATAACACATAATTGGAAAGTTCTAATTATGGATGAAGCTGTCAGAAGTATTGTGGGTGAGAGACCAAAGTTTACATATAGGAATTCCCCAAACCTTAAGCAACTGCTGTGTTTTAAAGAAACTAAAGCCATATCTCATGGACAAGATTATATTAAGAACGTGGGTAGATTTCCTTGTAGGAAATGTAAAATGTGTCAGTATATTAGTGACATACAGATATATAGACATCCTAAACTAAATATTGCTTTTACACCTAGATTCTATGCAACATGTGAATCTATGAATTTAATATATTTAGCAACGTGCACAAAATGTGATGCCTTTTATGTTGGGATGACTAAAAGGAAATTTAAACAGAGAATTTATAATCACGTCTACGACATAAAGAAAAATAATGAATTTAATGCTTTGGCTAGACATGTTAATGAGTATAAAGAACATGCCTTTAAGTTTAGGGTACTTATTTAGTGGATTCAAATAAAAGATGGGGTGATAATATGAATATTTTAGCTAATATTGAGTTTACATGGATTCTTAGACTAGGAGCACATTTACTTCCAGGATTGAATCAAAGCATCTGTATTAAACCTGTTTTGGATGGCAGGTTATATAGATAAAGAGTCAACATTTCATATGTTCATTGACTTATATATTTTTATCTATTTATTTGCTTATTTACTTATTTATTCATGTATCTATTCATTAATATATATAATAGTATATTTGTATTTATATTTATATCCATGTGATATATTTTTATATTAATAATTATTTTAATCTCTATACATTTTATAATAATAATATTTATTCATATGTTTAGTTTTATGTATTAGGAATGAATAAATAAATAAATAAATAAATTGAATATATATATATATATATATATATATTTATAACATTTTAATTACAGTACAGATGTAATTTGAATATACATAATTTTGATAATATATATTTGTGCCATACAATAAGTTTGTCTCAGAGGGTTTTAGAACTAATTTACCACCTCTTCTGGTTTAGTGTTTCATATTGGATTCTATGTTTTTTTAAAGAAGTTTTTAAATAATTGATTGTTTAATTGATTGTTTGAGTTTTAATTGATTGATTGAATATATTTGACTGACTATATATACTTCTAGTGAACTGCCATTATATGTTAAGATCTGATGAAGCGCACTTTGGTGCGTGAAAGCGCTTGTCTATTTTATGAATAAAGGAGTTCGTTTGTGAATTAATGGAAGAGTCTTTTCATTGCTCCGGGTGCTGAATCTTGCAGTGTTTTTGCTTATACTTTATACATAGCAGAACAAGCATATGCAAAACCACTAGCTATTTATCCACTAGAAACACATAAAAATGTCTCCTGAGGTCCTCAATACTTTACTCTGCAACTGTGATTGGACACCCCTAAAAACCCTCCCACTTGACCAAGCTGTAGCATATCTCAACAAAACATTTCTACAACACCTAGACACTGTCGCTCCATTGTGCAAAATCAAGATTAGAACCTCTACAAACCCCTGGCTCAGTAAAGGAACCAAACAAATCCTCAAGTCCAGAGACACTGCCTGGCTTTACTATCAAAAACACAAAGAAACACAAAGCCTAACTAAGTACCAAAAACTGCACAACCGTGCAAAACAAAATGCATTAGGCTGGACAAAAAATCCTACTACATGACATTACAAACTAAATACCAACACAACCTCCAAATATTTTGGAAAAATGTAAACCAGCTACTAACAACCACCCATAAGGCTACCCCCAAACCAACCACTCCTGACACTAAAGTTCCCATCGAAACACAATTCAACTCCCACTTTGTGAACTCAATTCTATCCTTAGTATCACAGGACAGTTCCTTAATCACTATCCCCAACACAAATATCACTAATACAAGCTTTACCCTCAAAACAGTTTCCACCACTTCAATCAAAAGCATGCTCTCCAAACTAAAAACCTCATCAACAGCAGCCTACCTACTCCCCAGCTATTTCTTGAAACTCACAGCAGATGCTATTGCTTTCCCAATCTCCACTCTCATAAAATGATCAATTGTTGAAAGCTATGTGCCCAAACTCTGGAAAATATCCTACGTTACACCCATACATAAAGGTGGGACCTCCACTGAACTTAATAACTACAGACCCATTGCTTTACTCTCCCCCCTGGCCAGAATCCTAGAAAAATGCATCCTTGCCCAGATGCTAAAATATCTCCTAGACAGCAACATCCTGTCACCTACTCAGCATGGTTTCAGACCTGTCCATAGTACCACTACAGCCCTCCTCTGCTTCACAGACACAGTAAACCATCTCAACAATGAAGGCCTGCAGGTGTCAACTCTTTTTTTGGATATGTCCAAAGCATTTGACACAGTCTCGCACCAAATCCTGCTAAACAAACTAAACCAATATCGCCTACCAAATTCCACTCTTACCTGGTTCTAAAGCTACTTAACTGACAGGTACCAAGCTGTGAAATGGGAAAATTATCTCTCTCCTCAGCTGCCCATAACAATAGGAGTCCCACAGCATTCTCTCTTAGGACCACTACTATTCACAATCTTCACAAATGACCTCCATGCCTCCACACAGCATGCATTTATCATTCAATATGCAGAATGACACTACCTTAATCTGTGCTGCACAAAACATTCCCACCCTCTTACAAACAACTCAGCTAGCATTCTCTGATGCTGTAAACTACCTAACCAAAGCCCAACTTATCCTCAATCCAAAGAAAATGCAGCTTATGATTATAACCAGTTTTAACAAAAACACTGATAACAGTCAATTCACTATCTACTCCACAAATGCTACTCCAATCGCTCCAGTGGCACAGGCTAAGCTATTTGGAATAACCATAGACTCCCACCTAAAATTTGATAGTCATCTCAACTTAATTATTAAAAAAGTACATGCCAAACTGGGATCATTCTACCGTATCACACTATTTCTTACCAACAACACAAGATCAGTCATTGCTTGCTCCCAACTTCTATCCACCCTACTCTATGCATCTTCCATTCTGACTAATCTCAACAAAACTGAACTAAGCAAAATGGAAGCCTGCTATAACAGAATTGCCCGCTTTGCTGCAAATTGCTCATATAGAACTTATCACTGTACTGCTTTGAGACAGCTCCACTGGTTTGAACTGCCCAATCACCTAACCTACAATCAGCTCTGCCTCTGTCATTCTATCTATTACCTCCACAATAATTGTCCTGCCCTAAAAAACCTAGTACAACATCACTCAGCCAAAAGGCCTCTTAGATCATCAAGCAAACTACTACTAGAAGTCACCAACAGCTACAATAGCTTTGGAGATGCACTATATAGTAGTTCAGTAGCTACAAAATTGAACTCTGTCCCCACTGGCATTCAAAAACATCATACAAAGCCTCCTTTAAAGACCTCATCAGGCAACATCTCAATCAAATTTGGTAGTGCCATGATTGCTCCCCAGGCTAGTTGGAGGGGATAAGGTACACATACTAAGCCTAGAGTACTTGATTAAGATTGAAAACTATTCTCACAAACACTGGCTAATCTGCAATGTATGTACTGTACCTGTGTACTATGTATGTATTCTACCTATATTTCAAATTTCAGCTGTACACCACAAACCTATTAAGTACCTTTATTTTTAAATCAATATTTTTTTGGTTGTTCTCTCCACTGTAACTGTTGATGTGCTGCATACCACTGTAAAAATGTGTCTTTTGTAATTTGTGTGTATACTGATCATGTCTAAATGTATCTGTAATTTCTCTATGTGGAGCTTTTCTCCCTGGGCCTCTGCTGAAAAAGGGCCTTTTCAGCTCAGTCAGACACCCCCGGTTAACAAATGTAAAATAAATAAAATAAATAAAAAAAAAAATATATATATATATATATATATATATATACATATACATATATATATATATATATATATATATATATGTATATGTATGTATATTTATATATATATATATGTATATATATATATATATATATATATATGTATATGTATATGTATATATATATATATATATATATATATATATATATATATATATATGAATATAACAGCATTGTTGTTGTTGTTGTTGTGTCTTTCGGCTTATCCCGGTTAGGGGTCGCCACAGCGGAACTCCGGTCCGCTAATGTTTGGTAGTGGATTTTTACATGCCGAGTTACCAGCCCTGACGCACAACCTTCAATGAAGACACGCCCATTCATGCATGCCTCCACACAGAAGACGCCCTAGCTGAGAATCGAACGGGACAACGTCTTGCTGTGAGGTGACAATGCTACCGTAGCACCACTACCACGGGTGGATATATAATTCCCCCTTATGTTGAATGACTGTTGTGTATGATGTGTTTGCAAAAACATCACGTATTCCTATAGCTTGGATTGTGTAGTGGAATGTTGCTGTGATTGTTATGTATTGTGTCCTGGGTTCCTGACTAGGAGGTGATTACTTTTTTTCATTAATATTAAATGACCAGACTGATATGTTTGTAAAAGCATTATTGATTCCTACAGTTCAGTTGGTGAAGTGTTATATTGCTGTGATTGTAGTATGCAGCATCCCAGGTTTGAGACTTGGCAGGGCTGATTATTTTGTTGCTGGGCAGAACAAAGGCTGATGGAGACAGAGTGATTAAGGCACTTTTAAGCAGTTGTAAGCAGGTTTGTGTAGTTCTGCACAGTGCTAAGCGTTGCTAAGAGATGGTTAAATAAGCCCTCTTAGCTTCACTTAGCACCACTCCCGCTTACACCCACACTAATTTTCTTTAAATAAAAGAAAAAAGGGTGACAGGAAAGTGATGAAATGGGGCAAGCAGAGGATAAAACACTATGAAAAGCAGCTATGGATGTGCAGGACGGATGTAGGAGAGGACCATATCTCTACATTTCTTCAGCAGGAACTGCTGTGTATTACATGTATAGAATTTAGAATTTACAGCCTCACACCCTGCAGGGAGGGGTGTTGGTGACAGACATTTGCAGAGTAATCAGTGGGTTGATTGATTAGTTTCATTGTACATGGGGCAAAATGTAGAGCTATGTATGGGGCAATGTATTCTTTGCAGGGTAGATGCCCTTTTTTTAAAGGTGAGAGTGGGGTGTTGGGGAAGGGCTGTAGGTATATTTGGGGAGGTAGGTTGGGTGGGATAGGTTGCATTTCCAGACAAACAATAAAGCAGACAGGGGCAGTATATGACACATGAGGCGGATAAACACCTTTGACAAGGAGGGTGGTTGGGAATCCGAAGCCCATGAGCCTCCAAATGGATACAGTGGGGCTGAAGTCCCGACCCATGAGCAGTCACCACTGCTCCTTTATGGCCCCGAAGGTGGCTGTGCTGGGGGCTGGACAGGAGGGGTGGCCTGCCCCTTGAAGTGTGCCAGATGGCCCTCAATCTGGTGCAGATGCCCACCCAACTCTGTTTGGATGGTGCTGTGCACCAAACTCCAGACCTGACTGTGGGTGACAGATGTCTGTCTGCATCCACTCCCAGGTGGATGGGCCACATCCCCTGAGGCAGTTCCACCCAAAGGTGGTGCAAGACCAGTGGACGAGGAAGGCCCGGGTTAGTGGATGAGGTGGGACAGGCAGATCAGCTGGGATTTACTTTCCCAAATGTGCTATGGTGTTGAGGTTTTAAAGAATATGTTGGTTAGTCATGAACAACACATTTCCAGATTAGTTATAACAGCATGCATGGGTATTCCAATTAACCCCATAAAACAGATTTGATACAGTTGCATAGCAAAATGAGCACATGCTTAAATGGAACAACAGTATGCATGATAACAGCATGCCAGCAACACTGACGGCAACAGGCCACCAACAATGGTATTTGAAAACCTTGAGAAAGGCTGTGCGTACCTGAGCGCTTGTGGTTGAGAGCGCTGTTGAGAGGAACCACTAGTGTGGCAGCTAGAAATCAAAGATGAAACACAAAGAAAAAATAGGCAAAACAACATAAATGTGGAGCTCTGCTCACCGTAGTGGCAAAAAATCAACATAGTCAAAGTTCAGATTCTAGAAGGTCGTACGTTATTGAAGTAAAAAGTACCAGAAGTACAATAACCATTGAAGCGTAGTTCCTTAATCGAAACAGTGATCCTGAGGATTTCCTTTTATGAGTACCTGGGGGTGTGTCAGTGGGGGCCAATCAAGTTTGGTTGAAAAAACCTTTATTGTCAAGTTGTCGTGCCCAATCACAATAAAGTGTTTTTCACCCACACTTGATTGTAAATAAATAAATAAATGCATAAATAAATAAATAAATAACTGACACAATATTAGTGTCTCAGCCCTTATGCTTATAATTACTATCATGAATACTGGGTCAAGTGTTATAAGTGAGAGTGACTATAATGGGAAGTGAAACAATAGTAAAAGTGTATGGAATATGTTGCATTTGAACCCAGGATATGCCAGTCCTACACTAACACCTGTTGCTACGAGAGAGTTGCAATAGCAGCTGTTCATGTTTCAGTTCATTGCCATAAACTGCAATGTTACAATAGAAAAGCAAAGGTTGCTCACCCTGCACTAGAACTCAGAACCATCTGTACTCCAGCCCTACACTTAAGCCTGCTGTCAAAAGATTAGTTACATGACATTCCCTATCTTAACATTCATTCTTAAGGTTTCACTGTTAACCACAGCACAATGTCACTTAGCAGGTTTGCATGATGCCAATTAGTATTAATTGAATGCATCTGGTTTCTATTTTTGGCTATCTGGGTCATGTCTGCTTCCTGGGTAGGCCAGTTTGTGTACTGCTGTGCTTAGTGCACACCAGACAAACACAGCCAAACCTGACATTCATTTTTATCAGTTTCCCCTGTTTGTACTAAGTGGTTCAGCATGCAAACAATGGAAAAAAAGAGAGAGAAAAGCATTCAAGCCCAGTACCATCTGGTCCCAAAAAGCAAAGTATAAATGCATTAACACCTGCCACAGACTCAATAGCGGGTGTTTTTCAAAGATTCAGTACCATCTATCAGACTTTAGCAATGTGTCTCGCGCTTGTGCACTGGTAAGCACTGGACAGACAGGTGTATCTCACCAGGCTATATGCTTTGTTACCTGCAAACTTGCAGCCCTTGTGTCTCAGTACTTTTTCCTCACATATATCACCTACAATACAGAAAGTAATATCAAATGTGCCATATGCAATTTACATCAATCTGGTAACATGCAGAACTACAATTATTGACCCACAAGCCTTAAAGCCTTATCTGTAAGGCTAGGGAAGGGATCAGCATAGACCTTATCCATAGGGACATAGGTGACCATCAACACACTTGAGTCAACCCATGTTGTGTTTGTCAAGGATAGATCTTGTCTATTGAACTTCGTGGACATCTTTGATACTGATCCCAATGACCTGGATGACAGATAACAAGACATACGACCTATGTTCAGTTATCCAAGGCCTTTGACAATATCCCAGATTTATGTCTCATAGTGAAAATGCCCCATCTGGGAATTAAGCCATGCAGTACCAGCTGGATAGCCAACTGGCTCACCAACAGAACACACTCTGTCAATGTTGAGAACTGCTCCACTCCACTAGTCACTAAACAATGGAATAACCCAAGGATCTGTGCTGGGCCCTCAAATGTGTGGAAACTACTTCCCTGAAGCACAGGCAATGGTAGATGGCCTGTGTTTTACCATGTATGCAGATGACTGTTAATCAGATGGACTCGTATAGATTTCCCCCAATGATGGTAACATATTACAGAAGGGGCTGATAGAGACAAATGATTGGTGCCAGTCTCACATACTGAACCTTACAGAAAGCAATGCTTCATTGTCCCCTTTGGCAATGAAAGGACCCCTGCTAATTATGATATACATAGCACTCCTCTCAGCTCAAACACGGTGTTGTGAGACTTGTGAACACATGTTCATAGCAATCTACACTTTTATCACTATGTGTCCATAGTGGTGAGGCACACATTCTGCATTGTGCACATCATACCTATAGACATCACATCCAAGGCTAAGGAGGTCATAGTTCTGTTGTACTCCACCCTTATCAGACCACTAGTTGAGTAAAATGTTCCCTTCTGTCTGTACATCACCAGACAACTGCAGCAATTGGAGAAAAAATTGAGGTTTGTGACTCGGAGAATGCAGGTCCTCCAAACATCACATACATTGAAAACTACCAGACCTGTCACTGTATTCAGTTTCCTGCAAGCTGCTGAGAGGTGACCTATGCCTGATGTACACAGAAGTCTCAGATCCTGCCCTACTGGAAATGCTGGACATCTGTAAATCAAATGGGACAGGAATAACTTGGGTCAGGTTTCTCAACCTAGCCTGTGACATAAACAGAACATGCAGGGGAAATAGATATATCCTCCAGTGAGTCACACTCCTCTATAATAGGCTCCCAGTGAGTGTGAAGCAGTGCTTCTCAATGACCCTGTTCAAGTGCAACCTTCACTACTGGTAGGGTGATTGTGAAGTCACCTCTGGGCTGGCATCTATGTCCCTTAGAGCCAGGCCCAGCTGTTGCTGCTCACAAAATCCCTCTGGTAACAACAACCATCTAAATATGCTTAATAAGGGTACTTATGTGTATACTGACAACCATGTACTCCTAAAACTTACAAATACAGTATATGAGAGATGCAACTATACAATGAATCTAGAATAAATGCTCTCTGTCTCTCTCTCTCTCTCTGTCTCATGTAACAACAAACCAGATATCAAACAGGTTGTCAGCACACAAACTTCACCTCCTCAACAAAGCAAGTGTACAACACTTAACCCCACATATGCAGAGACACTCATTAGAAGCTTACAAAAATAGCAGAGATCTTGCAAATACAAATCTTCTGCATGTTACAGTCTCAATGGAACCCACTGCACATAAAAACAAACATATCAGTGTATCACCCTTTAAGCCCTTAAGGAAAAACACCTGAAAACCAATGTCTTGGTCATAGGCAAATCCAGAGTGAGACATACAGATGTCCCCCTCACCAGGTTGTACAAGCAGAAAGTCATGGTCAGCTGCATGTCAGCTGCAAGGATCCACAATGCCATGGATGCACTCAAGTCTCTCAATGTCAAGCACAGTTACACCTCTGTCATACTTTGTGTTAGAGTAAATGACTTGAGATGTACTTCTCTGGAGTATATGAAGAGAGATATGACTGAGCTCTCAGAATATATGCCCAGACAGGTATGTCTGTAACCCTAAGCAGCATTCTACCTTCATCCCGGATGATGACTCAATACAAACAAAAGAATTATCATCTTCATCAATTGGCTTAGCTACTGGTGTCAATCCAGGGGGATCTAGTATTTGTCAGCCTGGAATGATATGATCGACAGACCATGCTGCTTTGCAGGCATGGTCTTCATCTGTCACTTCTTGCCTTACAGTTACTATCCAAGGTATTTGCCTCCCCATAATGCCTTTTCCTGGCAGTGTCATAAGAACAACATTCCTGATGTAAAAATATCCCCAAAAGACAACCTCCAGGTTATGCTGCTTAATGCTAGGTGTGTAAATCACAAACTACACTGAATGGAGGCACTGCTTATTTGGGGAGATGTGGATGTGTGTACAGTCACATAGACATGCTTTAGGACCACAATGAGTACTCCAGCCATGAAAGACTGTAA
Organism: Protopterus annectens; assembly: GCF_019279795.1. NCBI lineage: Eukaryota > Metazoa > Chordata > Ceratodontiformes > Protopteridae > Protopterus > Protopterus annectens. The sequence goes on from NC_056730.1 coordinate 193,550,562, forward strand.
TGCCTTCTTCATGTTCAGCCCACAAAAATGAATGTGAAAGAGCCAAAGGAGGAGGTGTATCCATCTTCATAAAAGACAAGTACACCTTAAGACTGGTTAAGCAGTACTACTCCCTAGAGTTACTCCAAGTCCAACTAACTGTAAAAAATACACTCCCTCCACATCAGTGTTAGTTACAGGTCCACAAAGTTCTCCAATTCAGGATGGTGCTGGTAAGTTGACACACACTGGTGAAGAATGGTAAATCCCGTTATGCAGCTCTGGAATAAATAAGTCCTTTCTTGTTCAAAGGTTATCCAAACAACTGCCACGTTCAAGCATCCAAATATAAATAGTGGACAAACGGTAGAACTAAAACCAAACTGGACCAAACAGCGCCAGAAGTTTATTAAAACATTAAGCAACACGGTACAAAAATACTGCTTTTCGTCCTTTCACCATACAAAGACTTCTTCAGACAAATGGTTCTACACAAGAAACCGGCCTGTGTTATAAAGGCAATTTCAAATTCAAATTGTGCCCCTCCCCTGCTACAATCCGAATGACCTCATTTCCTGATCACAAAGTATTTGTCATTTCCTCTTCCTAGTTATACACCTATTCAGTAATATACACAATTCACTTGCAAGAACAAGAATAAAGTTAAAACATTAAAATGAAATGAATGAGAGTACAATGGGTAAAAATACACAAAAGTAAATCCCCATTTCAAGTATAAAGTCACTAAACAAATATAAGTAATATGAACTACAAGAATAACAAGTCCAAACATACACGTTTAAGCATTTAAACATTATGTCAAAATATGATAAAGGTAAGGGGGGGGTGAAATGTTTGCGACATAATGATGACATAATGATGAACAACTCTGCTTTCTGTTGACTTCTAACAGAATTTAATACTATAATGTATGAGAACCAGTCGATCATAAAACAATAAAAGGTGAAGCTTAAAATAACCATTTTGTGACAAAATATGCTAAAAATGAAATAATAAAATAATATAAGTGTCACAAATATATATTATGTATGTATATTGAACATTGAAAATTAAGTGCGTATTTAAACATTATATACTCTACCATTTCTGCATGTGGCACAATGAATGTCAGAGATAAAATAACCTATCTATTCAATGCTTTCAATTTCAAAATACCAGAAATAGAATATTGTTCATTAAGCCCTGGTACTGAGCAGGCTCTTGTACGAAGTTGCCACAACAATTCTAATCTCTCTAGAAGCAGGGGCGTCGGTCCCCCTCTATCATTGTGGACACATTCACCTATTACTCTAAAGCCAAAGGTATGATTCGAAAATGTTGCTGTGTGTCTAGCTAAAGCATTGGTCATGTTTCCAGTTTGCATACTATATAGGTGTTCATACACCCTTTCCCTCAGTCTCCTCTCAGTTTTACCAATATAGAATGAGGGGCATGCTTTACAAATAGCTACATATACCACATTCTTTGAATTACAATTGAATTTACCTTGGCTGATGTATTTCCTATTTCTCAGTATAAAATGTTTGCCTATGTCCATGTGAGTACAATACCTACACATATTGCATTTATTCATGCCTAGCATAGATGACCTACAGTTATTCATTTTGCTTGTTTGCAAGATGCTCTTTGTATTTGCTCCCTTCCTGTATACTATTTTAACTCTATTTGGTAGTGCACTTGGGAGTCTCTCTTCGTCTAATAAGAATTTCCAATTCTTGTTAATAATGTCTGAAATTTTGTAAGCATCCAGACTAAATGTTGTAATAAAGCAGAAACTATTAATGTCAGCATGTTCTTCCCTGTTAAGTGGTTCACTTAACGTGTCCCCTCCATTAGTTGTACTACTTAAATTTTCTCCCAAAAGTGGTATGTATATATTGTTCATGCGTTTCAATGATACTTCCCTTATAAGTGCATCCACCAAGGTAGGAGGATATTTCCTCCTCAAGAACATACCTCGCAACAATTCACACTCGAGGTCAAAGTCAGTTTCCCTGGACACCATTCTAGCTGCCCTCACCAGTTGGCCTTTGACAACAGCTCCCTTTTGAGTCGCGGGATGGCAGCTAGAATAGTGTAAAAAGGAGTTTGAGTATGTTGGTTTCCTGTAGATCCTTGATACAAAGGTACTGGTTTCCAAGTCCTTTTCCAAGGTACATCAAGGTATGCAATTCTACTATATGGAAACTGTGTGTGAAGGATAAAAAGGCGGTGCTGTCATTAAAATGGATGAGTAATTCATCTGCAACTTCAGAGTTGCCCTTAAGCAATATAAAAATGTCATCCAAAAATCGAGTGCAATACCTGATGTTGCTGGCCACCTCTAAGTGGTGAAGTACATAAGTTCTCTCCCAGTGTGCCATCACCAAACTGGCGAAACTGGCCCCACAGGGAGAGCCCATTGCTACACCTATTTTCTGCACAAAATATTCCCCACCAAATGTAAAGTAGTTGTTATCCAACACAACCTCAAGTAGTTCACATAATAATGAAACCAACGCAGTTGTGGCCCCCATTTCGAGTAATAACTCCCTCACCCATTCGACCCCCGTGCTTTGTGGTATCGATGAATATAAGTCCTTAACGTCTATAGTTAAGAAATTTAACTCTTGGTCGAATGGAATGGAGCTGATAGATCTCAAAAATGCCCAGGAGTCCTTACATATCTGTGGGAGCTGACATACAAATTTCATTAAGTGATAGTCTATAAATTTAGCTATTGGGTAAGTTATACTACCTCTAGCATCTATCAAGGCTCTCAATGGTGGGTCCAAAATAGATTTGTGAATCTTAGGGATCCCGAAAACAGTCGGGATCTTTGGAAATGCCATGAACAGAAAAATGTGTCTTTGTCTATTCTAGCCTCTACAAAAAGTTCCTCATTCAGTGCTCTTATCCTGTTGTATGCTACGTTCAATTCATTTTTAGAAACACTTTGATATGTATTAGTGTTAAGGATCCGCTTAATCCTGGTATTGTAGTCTGGTATATCAAATATAACAAGACCACCTCCCTTATCTGGTTGAACAACCCTAACATTGGTGGTCTGGATCAACTCTATACATTGTTTCTCTTCATTTGTAATGTTATTAGTAATTGAATTGTTACTAGGTTGTACATTATTCAAACAGTTAAAAATGTCCCATTCGCATATTTTCTCAAACAAAGCTAATGATGTGTGCATTGGTGGACAAAAGGAACTAGACACATAAAGTGGATCAGGTGCTCCTTGTGAGGTTTTACTAGGACCAAATAAGAAATGCAAGTTGAGTCTTCTCATGAATAACTTTAAGTCCACCATAGTGTGTGCAATACTAGCTCTTGTAGCAGGTATAAATGTTTGACCCTTTGCAAGAAAATCAGCCATTATTTTGTCAACCTGAATGGTGGAAAAATTATAAATACAAAAGTCACCTTCTGAATTCTTGACAATTTCAGGTACTGGAACCTGTCCTGGATCAGGGTCAACGTCATGGGCATCTGTTGAAGATGGAAAAATTATTTCTTCCATGAGTTCGCATACTTCACCTGTTGACCCCGCCTCAAATTGTAGTTCGAGGCAGGCATTGGAAAATTTTGCCCCTTCTCCTTAGTCACTCTATTCCGGTTCCTGGTATCCGATGAAGGAATTGCCTGGTTGCCCTGAGTATGCTCACCTGCTACCTCGTTGTTCTCATTAAGGTTCACGTCATCCCCTTTGGTGTTATCATGTCGGTTCTCCATAGAATTGTCATTCCCCGATTGAGATTTGGGGGGGGGGGATAAGCTGCATTCAAACGGTAAGCTTCTTTGTCTCTGTTTAGTTTCTTAATTTTGATAGATTTAAGTTTGACAAGATGCTGGTCAATGCTAGTAAAACAGCGCTCATAATCGAATTTATATCTAGAAAAATCCAAACTTGACTTTAGCTTTGAGTCTAATGCATTGAGTTCTTGCACTAATGAATCAGCCCATGACTGATAATGCTTAGATATTAAAGTCATTAGCTCAAAGCCATGTTTATCAAACAAAGAGATAAGGTCCTTATGAAAGTCAGTCCCCCCCACAAGGCCAGTTGGATACTGCCATGATCTCAGTCCTTTTGGGACAATTCTCTCACTGAGACATTCTTTAAAGTAAGCAAGTTCAACTTGTAGTTTCTTATATTTGTAAAGTTTGGCATCAAATTCTTTCAATAAGTTAGTTACTAGTTGCCCCTCAGGTTCATTAGTTTGAAGGCGTTGGTCATTGGTGTCATTAGTAAAAGACACTACAGTTCCTAACCACTCATCAAGGTTTAATGCAATAGGTTGCCTCACGTGGTGCTGTTCATCACCAGTTACAGGTCCACCAACATGGACCATGAAAACCTCACAATGCCTTCCTGAACCTACTTGAGTCACTCATAATACAGTCAAACACTTTAGGCATGGGTGACATATATGAGCTCAAACGTGCTTGCACTAAGGTTCATAAATGCTCTGGAACAGTTAGTCTGCACCCCCACAAGGGGCTGTAATATTCTTGACCTAGTACTCACCAACATGGAAGATCATTGCATCCCCTCATGTGAAAGAACCAAAGGAGGAGGTGTATCCATCTTCATAAAAGACAAGTACACCTTAAGACTGGTTAAGCAGTACTACTCCCTAGAGTTACTCCAAGTCCAACTAACTGTAAAAAAGACCCTCCCTCCACATCAGTGTTAGTTACAGGTCCACCAGCATGGACCATGAAAACCTCACAATGCCTTCCTGAGCCTACTTGAGTCACTCATAATACAGCCAAACACTTTAGGCATGGGTGACATATATGAGCTCAAATGTGCTTGCACTAAGGTTCATAAATGCTCTGGAACAGTTAGTCTGCACCCCCACAAGGGGCTGTAATGTTCTTGACCTAGTTCTCACCAACATGGAAGATCATTGCACCCCCTCATGTGAAAGAACAAAAGGAGGAGGTGTATCCATCTTCATAAAAGACAAGTACACCTCAAGACTGGTTAAGCAGTACTACTCCCTAGAGTTACTCCAAGTCCAACTAACTGTAAAAAATACCCTCCCTCCACATCAGTGTTAGTTACAGGTCCACCAGCATGGACCATGAAAATCTCACAATGCCTTCCTGAACCTACTTGAGTCACTCATAATACAGCCAAACACTTTAGGCATGGGTGACATATATGAGCTCAAACGTGCTTGCACTAAGGTTCTTAAATGCTCTGGAACAGTTAGTCTGCACCCCCACAAGGGGCTGTAATGTTCTTGACCTAGTACTCACCAACATGGAAGATCACTGCACCCCCCCATGTGAAAGAACCAAAGGAGGAGGTGTATCCATCTTTATAAAAGACAAGTACACCTTAAGACTGGTTAAGCAGTACTACTCCCTAGAGTTACTCCAAGTCCAACTAACTGTACGAAAGATACCCCTCCACATCAGTGTTAGTTACAGGTCCACCAACATGGACCATGAAAACCTCACAATGCCTTCCTGGACCTACCTGAGTCACTCATAATACAGCCAAACATTTTAGGCATGCGTGACATATATGAGCTCTAACATGCTTGCACTAAGGTTCATAAATGCTCTGGAACAGTTAGTCTGCACCCCCACAAGAGGCTGTAATGTTCTTGACCTAGTACTCACCAACATGGGAGATCACTGCCCCCCCCCCCCATGTGTGGCATCCTCCCTGGAAAGGTCTGACCATAAATCAGACATGTTCAATGTACCAATCGTACCTGATGCCCCCCAGGATCCAAAAGGTTGCTATAGCCTCCTAAGCAATAGCATAAATAGTTTCAAACTTCCTGCCACCAGTAACAGTAAAGACTCCTATACACAGGTGTACACAAATCCCCTGTATATACACCTTTATGAATGTATAGACTTAGCCATACCAAAATGAATCAAAACTTGCTCATGAAAAAACAAGCAGCCCTGGTGGACATCTAGCATAAATAGATTATACAACAAGAGAAAGAAACTGATGTTCAGGAATTACAGAGAACAGGTTCAACAGAAGAACACCCTCCATATCTTGAACAAGCATGTGAGACATCTTGCAAAGTCCTCTAAAGCTATTATGAAACTAAATTAGTATCCATAGGTAAGGATGATCACAAGGCATTCTTTAGCCATGTCTATAATGTAAAAGGAAAGGTCCAGCTCTGCACCAAATTCATAGTGGACGGTTCCAGTCATACTGAACCAGAGGACATCATCAACCTGTTCCTGATAGGTTTGACATAAATTTCACACACCTGTCTCCAGCAATCATACAGCAAAGCATACCTGTTACCAGTTTTCTACCTATTGTCTCCAAAGAACAGATTATAACCGCATTCACCAAGGCCAAAAGCACAGCCTCTATGAGACCAGATAACATCCCAGGCTGCTTACTAAGTGGTGTAAAGTGAAAGTTAGTAGAACCCCAGGGTACTCTTTTCAACTGCAGTGTAAGTAGTGGCTTTGTCCCAGCAGAGTAAAAAACAGTAACCGTAATCCCCTTGCACAGAGGGGATCCCACAACTGACCCAGGGAACTATAGACCCATAAGTCTGATCAGCCTTTTCTGTAAGGCTATAGACAGAATCATCTTGGACCTCATCAACAAGAACATTGGCAACCTTCAAACCCTTTACCCAACCCAGTTTGGCTTCATTAAGGGCAGACCATGCCTTTTAAACCTAATGAAATTCTTCAAGACAGTCACCAAAGCCCTGGATGAAGGCAAATCAGTACATGCTGCCTATCTGGACATGGCCAATGGCTTTGACATAACCCCCTGCTCAGGCATCATTGAGAAACATACTCAGCTGGGAATTAACCCATATACTATTAGATAGGTAACCAACTGGCTCACCAACAGAACACATAAAGTCATAGTTTGGAATTCCACATCTGCAAACAAACTTGTTACCACTGGTGTTCCAAAAGGATATGTGCTGGGTGTCCTACTGTTTGAAATCAATTTCTTACAAATTCAGGAGATAACAAATTCCTTGTGGCTCACAGAGTTCACTGGTGACTGCAAACTGTGTGCAATCATCGAATCCCCAAATTATGTCAACATACTACAAAATGGGCTTACATAGATAAATGTTTGTTGCCAAAGTCACAGACTTAAACTTATCCCAAAAAATGCACTATTATCCCTTTTGGCAAAGGAGAGGTCCCTGCAAATTACACTATTAATAATACCTCCTAAGTTCCAAACCAATGGTAAGAGATTTAGGAATGCATGTTGATAGCAATTTCAGCTTTGATCATCATGTGTTTCTCAGTGGTATGGAAGAGTTTTTACGTTGCATACCTTATAAATAAGGGCATAGCATGCAAGACTAAGGATGTTATCAATCCACTGTTCTCATCCCTCATCAGACGAATAATATAGTACAATTCTCCCTTTTGTATGTACTTCACCAGACACCTGTAGCAGCTGGAGAGACCTAAGAGGTTTCTCACCAAGAAAATCCAGGGACATCAACACATGACCTACATGGCAGACTGAAGACCCTGTCACTGTACTCTGTATCATATAGACTGCTGAGAAGCAACTTGTACCTGGCCTACAGAGCACTCTTGAACCCTGACTTAATGGAAATGCTGCACCTCTGCAAATCAAATGGGAGAAGAGTCAATTGCTGTAGGGACTTTAACCTATCCTGCAACATCAACAGATATGTCTCCCAGAAATTGCCACTGCTATGGACCAAACTCCTAATTCACATGAAATTGAGCTCCTCAATGATCATATTTAATCATAAATTGGGCAATTGGATAGAAACTCATAAATTTACCCCAGGAGTTTTACCTATGTCACTCTTAGACAGGAGCAACCAGTGCTGATCATGAATTTACAAACGGACTACATATTTTGGTCTATAAGAGAATAATGGAACAACTTTGCTAGGCTTGAAAAAGCCCTAGGGCCATTAGCCTAGTAACCTCCTATGAATCTATGAACCTAGGGCTATTAAGGTAGTAGCCTTGTATGAATATAGGAAGCTATAAACCTATGTAGGCTTGCCAACATCTTCTTTCACACATGGCCTGGTGATGTCCTGTACTATAACTTCAGCTGCAGTCTTGCAAAAGTCAGACTTGTGCCATAGACCTTGCACTAAGTATTGTGTTTTATAGTCTCTGTACTTAGATAGGTAGGGGTTCTATTCTCACTACAGTCAACTGTGTGTGTTTATGTATGTGTGCTCTTGCTTGACATTACAGAGAGACTTTTACTGCAGCATGTGGGACACTGTTATTACCATATTCTCAACAGGCACTGCTGAGGTCATCAACTATATCAGATGTTTAGATATGCAGTCATCCCACCAGGTCAGACACTGACCTGGAGGCTGGGCCAATGTCAACTCATACTATACAAGACAGATTACAGTGACGTGTCTTTTAATCTATCCACATACATAATAGCATGGTTTGTAGGCCCTGTGTTATTTTGCTGAGAAAGCCCTGTGGACTTTCCAGTTGCTGCATGTGTCCCTTGAGATACATGCAAAAGAGAGCATTATGCTGTATTACTGTTCTAATGAGGTTTGTCTACAGTGCCGTCATACAATTCTAAGATCTGAATATGATGGCTTGAATTATGATGTGCACCCTTATTTGTCCGCGAAAATCATAAAAGAGAGAAGTTAGAAGAAAGTAATGATACATATTACAGTTTCTGACTTCACAACTCTTACAAAACCCTTAAATGAGCTTTCATGATACAGTTGTAAAATGTTAATGCTATCAACTGCCTAACTTTCGAAGGCCAATATAAGTCAAGGGTACAATGAAGAATTCAACAACACAAATGCAGATACTCTAAGCACTAAGTTAGCTACGCGCCCTGAGCATCAGACACAGCTTTTGTATCCCTTAATCCAAAAGATAGAAAACAGTGATATGGCAAGGGTCTACATGACTTCAGCAAAAAAATCAGTTCAGCAAATGGTATTTTTGGTTCACTTAAATCAAACATGCCAGTCATTGAACTGATTATACTGAGATTGTGGTACAGCAAGGATTGGGAAATTTGCCCTTTCCCCACCGTAGTGAGATCTTGGAGCTGGTATATATAATTAGTGGGGGGTGTAAGTGCAGATTTCGATGAAGAACATTTCCGATGAAATGCTAGTCGCTGAACAGCCACTTCGCTGAAGTGATATAGACCCATATGGTACAGTTATCATCACTTGCACAGGGTGTTATGTGTGGGTCATTGCAGAGCAAAGTTAGAAAGCAATGATATAAAATTGCAGTTTCTGACTTCACAACCCTAACAAGAGCATTCACTATACAGTTATGAAATTTTAATACTATCAACTGTTTAACTTTCCAAGACCAATATGTCAAAGGTACAATATGCAGTTTAACAACACAAATACAGATATACTAAGCACTAAGTTAGCTACACACCCTGAGCATCAAGCACAGCTTTTGTATACTTGAATCCAAAATAAACAAAACAGAGATGCAACAGTTATTATCACTTTCACAAAGTATTGTGTGCAGGGGCAGGAAGCCTAGGCTGACACAAACGTTCAGTAAGTGTGTGTGAGTAAGAAGGAGAAGAAGGCAGACATTGGGATAAAACAACAAATGGCCAGTAAGACAAAATGAGTAACTGTTCTGTGTGTGTCTGTAGGGGTCCTCCATGTGAAACTGGTGTGTGAGTGTCTGCATGAACAATGTCAAGCTCTCTGCTAGCCCCATGTCTTGGTCTGTTGGACAGGTGTGAGCTGTGCATGGTAGAGGTGGCAGTTCATCATTATCATCCCTGACCTGAATAACTGGAACTGTCAGGAGTTGCACTTGCACCTCCACACCTATGGTCAGATGCAGTGCTGCTACCTAAATGTGACTGATGTCTGCTGGATAAGCTCCCTTCATGGGGATGACCTGGTTCACGACCCCCTGGCCTGTCATGACTGGGTGTGGACAGCACACTCACTGATGGAGCAGTGGAAGTACTGCCACTATGGGGGTGTGATCGGGCATGGCTACATTGGCAGACAGCAGATGATGTGGTTGACCTAACCCATAAAGATGCCATTCCCCTTCTAGCAGGGGATGTTCCATCACAGACACCCATCATTCCAGTATGTCATTCATCCAATCCAGTGAATCGGCAACATGGTGGAGATAGTCACACATGTCACACTGTGCCACATCCACAACCTTATGCATTTGTGTGGAGCACCTATGGGAATGTGCCTGTGCCTCCATGATGGCCCTAAACATATGTTGAGTGGCATGGTATGTGACACCTGCACCAGACGGAGGAAGTACAGCAGTCCTCCTCCATGCACCCTTATCAGTCCTCCTGTGTGCCACCTTCCCCACATTTTGGCTATGGCTAGTCTCAACAGGCAGTGAAGCCACAGTAGCCACACTTCCCTGATCAATGTCCTCACTCACCTCCTATCCAATATCTCTGGACTCATTGGACTGGAGAGGCATAGACCTACTGGCTGTGTCCAATGGAAATGCAGGAGATAGCTGTATATCATCCTTTGTGTCAGATTCACCATATGCACCCCCAACTGTGCCTCAGTTTGGCCACCATCATTATCATCAAAGTCTGCTGATACACTGACATCATGTGGCACAGGGCCCACACTCCCACTGTCACAAGCACCTGTGATAAAAAGCAAGAAAAAGGAATACATTAATACCTGCACTACCATAGTGCAATATATGTGAACAAACTAAGAGTGCTGCCAATATTACAGACAGTGCAGCAATACATACAACAGATCTGAGATCAAAATCACACACTACAATATTTCCTTAAATTTCTCAACAGTACTGACATAAAAATATTTGGCTTACCATCTGCAGAAGACATACTGCACTGTAGTCCGGATGGTCCTAAAAAAAGTTAAGCAAAAGGTAAGGGCAACGTAATCACAATTAACAGTAACACCCCTTCATATAGGATCACAGCATCATAGGAGGTTACTAGGCTATCAACCCGGAGGTCATTTTAAGCCTAGCTGTTTCAACCCAATGTATTACCATAGAGGTACTAGTCAATATCCAAGATTGCATTTAGTGATAATTGCCCATATCCTGGAGGGTTGTGGGCACTATCCCCAGTAAGAATTTATGGTGCCTCATCCACTCATCCAGGTTCCTCTTGAACAGTGTCATAGAGGTGCTCTGTTTTACATGATTAAGTAGACTGTTCCAAAGATGTGGCAATTGCTAGGAAAAAATCTGTCCCTCCAGCATGTCCTATTTAAGTTGCAGGCCATATTAAGTCCCCAGAATGGGTAGCCCTAGACCCATTTGATATATAGATATGCAGAAAGTTCATTAGGTTTGGGTCTTGGGTTCCTCTATAGGCCAGGCATAAGTCTCCCTTAAGAAGTCTATATGATACGGAATATAGTGACAGGGATTTTAGTTGGTCTGTGTAAGGCACATGCTTTAGGCCCTTGATCTTCTTTGTTAGAAACCTCTGAGGTCTCTTTAATTGCTGTAGATGCTTAGTATGGGACATACCCGAATAAGGTGTTATACTCAATTATGGGCCAGATAAGTGCAGATTATGGTGGGTGGTGGTTATAACGGTTTACTATCAAAATCTTGCAACAGACTTGCGAGAGTGATTACTTACCCGACTTTAAATGTTGTAAAATCTAAATACTGAATGATTACATAAGTAAAAGTGGTAATTTAATAAAGTTGACAACTCAGGAATGTCGACTTTACTGAAACTACCTGGACTTCCTGTAATATCCTACTAATGTTTTGCCCCCCCTGCACCCCCACACCCCCTGCTACTTATATATACATACTCCGAGATTACACTACAGTGAGGGAAAGGGTAAATTTCCTGATCCCCACTATAGTGCAATCTCCATTCAAAATGACAATCCACAACAGCTAATACTAGTGTGCATTTGCCGTTGTTCATAAGTTGGTACTAGGCTATCGGCCCTATGGCCTATACAAGCCTAGTCATAACAATTCCCTGGATATTTCTTCCCACAGTATTTACTTCCCTGGACCCCTGTCTAGCAGGGAAAAATAAACAGCCTTTGCAAGGATCAAACCTAGGACCCTGCACACCAGAGACAAAGTGCCTTACCACTAAGCCATGCAGATGTGGATTCAAACATTAAAAAACTGATGTTACAAAACCTTGGAAGAGTGACATTTGACCTTCCAAGTTCACATAACTGTATTCCGACATTTTGATGGCAAACTGTTATAACTTCTTTTGCTCTCGAGGTGATGCCTTTACTAATCAAGTGAGATACATGGAAAGCTTTCCTTACAACAGTAGACACGTGGTAGTCAATGTTAAGGTTGTGGTCAACCTGTGATCCCAGGTCCCTTACCACTTCATGGGTACTTAGTTTATTGTTATTGATATGTGCATTTAAGTCTACTTTCAACAAGAATGTGGCTGACAACTCCAACCAAAGCTTATAACTGTAGCAGTCTTTAATCCCCACCCGAAAAAAGACATGCGGCACAGAATTAATGCATTCATGTCAATTGTTTCACTATATGAAAGTATTCAGCTGTTCAGATATGAAAGCCTACCCAGAAACTCTTCCTGAGACTTGCCTGCTGTCTCAGAAGGTGTTGCTCCCACATCAAGTACATGCTATCCTACACTCTCCTGGGAGTTGTCTGGATCTCTGATATTGGCTAGGAACTGTTCATTGGGGGTTAGTTGTGGTTGCCTAAAAGAACCTCCCCTGGTAGCCATTTGGTCATGGCCCACTGCAGCTGCTTGCGTGTGTGCAGTTGTGATCATGTCAGTGACCCTGTGGTGCACCTGTTTGTATATTTCTGCTATTGCCACCCATGACATTCACATTTTGGACAATCTGTGCCATATTTGCATCCTGCATATCTCCTTGTCTCATTTCTGGGAGAAAAGCACCATGTTGCTGAAACCCATCCACAATAATTTGATTTTTGCATTGGTAAAGGGGAGTCTACATGGATTGACACACCTGAGTGGCATACTTGTAGGTCTCCCAGTGGCTGCTGGTGACTTCAAATCGAGGGGGGGTTGCAGGAGATAGCTGAATGGGTGGGGCCAATGGGAAGGGGTGTGGCCAGTTAGAAAGGGGAGGAGCTATGCTCAAAACCACAAAAACTGGAACTTTAATTAAATATTCTGCCCTGGGTGCCAAACCATCATTATGAGAGTCCAATCAAACAATGTGAAGTGTAGAAAAAAAAAATATTTCAATGCATTGGCTGCATGACAGGTTACTTAATATCTAGATGGAAACAAAAAGGCTATGAGGCATGAAAAAATAAATTACTTTTTAAACACATTACTGGAATGCCAATCAAAATCAAGTGCAAGAAAAACAAGCAGCACTCACCTCAAACCACTTCTCCTTGCACTGCAGTTCTAATTATAATTTATATTCAGCTTTGTAAAAAGTAACAAGTAACATGATGAAAGGAGCAATCTCTGTGATACCCCCACTTGTAAAAATGTTCTTATCCAAAAAAGACCTGCTGCCTGACAACAACTATCTACTTGTTTCATTGGGAAAACATGATCAAAGTAAAAAATTAACAGAAAATGAGAAACAAGCTTAAGATAAATTGCTTAAAGCATTACTGCACAGGTTATGGACCATACATGATAGCTTGGCATTCTGTTTAGTTTATGGGTAAAGCCTGCAGAGATGACTGCAAGTCTTCAACAAAGGTAATGGGCTTCTTAAAATACTGTAATTCTGTCCTTTATTACAAATACTGTCATATGCATTTCAATACCCAAGGCTTATATGTTATCTAGTTATGTAAGTATTCTCTGCATGGCAACACGGCTTTCAATGTTGGTAATTCTTTAACAGTATGCTTATTAAAGTTTACTTGCATCTTACAATCTCCAACAAGCTTACCTGATGGTCATTAAAGCATTGCTACTTAAACACAGAGCAATGGGCACTTTCTGAATAATAGGAAGCATAATCAACAGTATAAAAATATGACAGAAAACCAGAACATTCTTGTGTCTACCTTGGATGGGGGGGGGTACTCTGCACACTTACAGCTCCTTGCCTTGCTTGGACACATCCAGAGTCACTACATGGGGGAGTGGGGTGCAACAGGTATGTCACAACTTGAAATGTCTCTGGCTGACTGCAATGGCCCTGACACATTTGTCATACCTCTCGAACTCAGAGGAAAATCTGGACAAAGCCATCCACAGAAACGGGACAAAGGCTCCAAAATAAGGATAATATTTAAAGATTGCTCGGAATAGTAGGTCTTGCATTAGCATGAATTTTCTGAAGGATATGAAATCTGAAACTCAAATGTCTGTCATTATTTTCTTACTTCAATCTTTAATGATTTGTCACTAATTTGCCAGAAAACCACAATTTTATGAAAAATGGATGAAAAATGTGATGCAAAAATATAAAACAGCCACACAATACAGCTGGGAAACTGTCAAAGGGACACTTTTTAATATTAGTACTGTTAGCTTGAGCAGCTGACAAAATAAATGAATCTACATGCATTTCTGAAATAAAAGTAATTATAACTCTGATTATTACAGTTATTTATTAATTGTAAACCCTCCACGTTTTCTTCCAAAATTGCCATTTTGCAGAGGGATTATTAGAGGGAGAGCAACATTTTGAGCCAAAATCAGAGACAGTTGAGAGGTTTGGATATGCCCAAATCTATAAAGCAATTTGCACCTACTTCTCAACCTGTTAATACAGGAAATCTGGACAAGGCCAAATATATTTGGGGGAACATGCAAACAGTACTAAAATTGCTCTTGTATAAACATAGTTGATAGAACAACAGGTCTTGCTTTAGCATGCATTTTTCTGAAGGTTATGAAGTCTGAAACTCAATGTCTATCATTATTTAGTGACTTAATTCCTATGATTTGCTAGAAAACCACAAATTTTATGAGGAACAAACCAAAAATAAGAAGCAAAAAGCTATTAATTTTGTGAAAATCTGGACAGTTGAAAGGTATAGTTCAGCCGAGCCGGGGCTGTCTGAGTTTGCCATCCTTCCTCCTCACAAAATCATGGTCGAATGGAGCCATCCCCTGCTGCCGTTCCAATGTCCCATTACGTGGCTATTTTGCCCCATTTGCCATAAACACTGCAATGTGCATACTGCTTTACTTCTATGATGATTTGGATTTCATTTGAAAGCTTTATTTTGTATTTTACAGCACAAACACTAAGACATCTGCTGAACAAAGCAATGCAGTCTCACAATGAAAATAGACTTAGCATTAAAACTTCTCTGCCCTTGAAACTCACATTCATTGAAAGAGCATTGAAATCCACATTCAAAGAAAATACATTTGGGTAGTATAATGATTAACTTTGGGCTGTTTTCAAATGATAGGCCCCTTGTTTTGAACATTTTTCCAGTAAACAATGAAACAAAATGCATGAACCAATAATGACAAAACTTCCCAATTGAGAACATTTCCATCATAAAAAAGTCTTCTCAAACTTATACAATCCACCAGTATCAGTAAATATGCACAATCTCGCAGAAGTCAGTCATCTAAATAATTCCACATTAAAGAGATCTGTAACTAATGAAGAGGTTGCTGCTAGCAAACAACTTTATATTTCATTGTTTCATCTATAAATAAAAGTGCCTGTTGTTCGTGAGGAATAAATTGCCTATATTACATTATAGTTTGTAACAGGACATTCTCAGTATGACAGCATCCACCCCTTAGGGGAGTAGAACCCATAGCCTTCTGTACTAAATGCAAGTACACTACCTGTTGTGCTAGCAACAATGCGAACCAGTTCTGCATAAGCAGCACTAAACTTCTCTTCCCGTGCAGCTCTCAGCTCCTTTTAAAATCTCATCAATACTCAACTTATCTCTCAACTTCGCAGCACAAGAAATCGGGAAAAAGCCAAAATTTATTGAGGGGGGACAAAAGCCCAAAAAACAGGGACACATTAAACGTTGCTTGTATAATCTTGGAAAGTTGCTAGAATAAAAAAAATGCTGTGTTACCACCATACATTTTACTGCCCAGATCCCTGTGCAAAACACTC
The DNA here is from genome assembly GCF_019279795.1 of Protopterus annectens. Taxonomy (NCBI): domain Eukaryota; kingdom Metazoa; phylum Chordata; order Ceratodontiformes; family Protopteridae; genus Protopterus; species Protopterus annectens. Next base: position 193,566,599 of record NC_056730.1, read on the forward strand.
AGAGTAACATACCACTATGCCAAATCAGCTGTTTTGTGAAAGAGAGGAAGACTGAAACTTAAATGGCTACCATTTAGTGAATTCAGTTCTCACCATAGCTGTCAACCTCTTAGTACAAAACACTTGGACAAACCCAGTAATGGGGGAATACAGCCCTCAAACATATTCAGAGAATTCAGTTCTTGCCATAGCTCTCAACCTTGGCACAAAAAGCTGGACGAAGCCAATAATGCGGGATACAGTCCCGAAAATAGGGACACATTTCAAATATTCATGTTATAAATTTAGAAAATTGCTAGAATAAAAGGTTTTGTGTTACTATGTACTTTCTGAAGAATATAAAGTCTGAAATTCAAATGCCTGTCAGTTTTATTTATTTAACATTTGTTAACCAGGAAAGTCTGACTTGGAACAAAAAAACAATATCCAGCAGAGGCCCAGGGAGAAATAATGCAGACACATGTCTTTGTAACATGGGTGGACACAAGAGCAAACACACACAAACAGCACTGCAGCCAAGAATCAAACCAGAGAACCTATAGCTGTAAGGCAAAAATGCAACCACTACACCATGAAATATGCAAAGATTTAAGCATTCAGAAACCAGAGATGTCATGAGGAACAGAACAGCAGGAAATATGAAGCAAAAATCTGCACAAAATTTCAGAAATGGTGGTGGGTAAGGAATTCATGCTCTTGTTACCTATACTGAATGTACAGTGTTCAAGCCTGATCTGTAACAAGCAGTATAAAGGCAGTGAGGTATTTTACACACACACACACACACCAACCTTTTTGTTCAAATAACACCTGTGCTGCAAGCCTAACACACAGACCTCGGCAACCCTTCTGTTCCAATAACACCTGTGCTGTAAGTCTAACACACCCCAGCCAAGAATCAAACCAGAGAACCTATAGCTGTAAGGCAACAATGCTACCACTACACCATGAAATATGTAAAGATTTAGGTATTCATAAACCAGAGATGTTATGAGGAACAGAACAGCGGGAAATATGAGGCAAAAATCTGCACAAAATTTCAGAAATGGTGGTGGGTAGGGAATTCATGCTCTTGTTACCTATACTGAAGGTACAGTGTTCAAGCCTAATCTGTAACAAGCAGTATAAAGGAACTGAGGTATTTTACACACACACACACACCAACCTTTTTGTTCAAATAACACCTGTGCTGCAAGTCTAACACACAGACCTTGGCAGCCCTTCTGTTCGAATAAAACCTGTGCTGCAAGCCCAACAAACAGACCTTGTACCTCATTCTGTTCACGGCAGCAAGCCTGGCACATATCTTAGACAACCCAAACCCCTGTTCACGGAAATAAGGCAACCATTCACAGCAGCAAGCCTTACCAAACTCCCATTCATGGAAATAAGGCAACCCTTCTGTTCAAGGCAGGAAATAAGGCAACCATTCACGGCAGCAAGCCTTACATGGAAATAAGGCAACCCTTCTGTTCAAGGCAGCTAATGCAACAATAATAATCTTGTTTGTCACAGACAGCTAACTGCAATGCACCAACCCTGGCAACAAGCCTAACAGTACCTGATTCAGTTCACGGCAGTTGTTCAAGGCAACCCAAACCCCTGTTCATGGCAGCAATAAGGCAACCCTTCTGTTCAAATAATCCAACCTCTGCAGCAAGCCTAACACACACACACACCTTGTACCCCATTCCGTTCACAGCAGCAAGCCTAACACATACCTTGTACCGGATTCTGTTCACAGCCTTGTTCAAGGCATCCCAAACCCCATTCATGGAAATAAGGCAACCCTTCTGTTCACAGCAGCAAGGCAGCTAACTTAATAAGCAGCAATAATAATAATCCAACCCCTGTAAGGCAACCCTTCTGTGCAAGGCAGCTCTTTTGAGTGTATACCTTTAACTCCTAGTGGGTGTGGCTTCAGCCTTTAAAAAATGAATTTTCACCTTACAGTTCTAACAAATGCTTACTAACAGAGGTCATATATCAATGCAATTGCGTTTGCAATCATATATGCTTCAAGATAAAATATTCTGATACCTTGTGTGTGGCATGGTTTTGGATTTATTAATGCAAATATGAAGAGGCAATATTTGACGCCTAGAGGAGCAGTAGGAGGTAACTGCAGGAACGCCTGTAGACGTCACTCGGCTGTAATCAGCAATAATCTTGTTTGTCACAGACAGCTAACTTCAATGCACCAACCCTTCTGCTGGACACAATTCTGGTTTCCGGTTCCTGCTAGTTCCAACATTCAAGACTGCAGACCTTGCACCACATAGACGTCTGGAAAATTAGCAGTCTACTGCCTTCTTCCTGAGTTTGGACTGGGAAGACAGCAGTCCGGATTATGTTATGCAGTAAATCTAGGCTCTAAGAGGAATGTACCATTGTGTGATCACAGCTGGGGGGGCTGCAGTCCTGCAGTCTTATATCATGGACCACCACTGAGATCTCCTAAAAGACAACAGAAGTATAATACACAGAAGTATCACATACTGTAACTACAAAATAAGTGTTACCAGGTAAGACAGAAAGTTATACAGTCAGTATTACCCTTTGGAGAAACAAAACAGTCTACAGATGTGAAACACTAACAAAAGACAGGATGCAAAACAAGGAGAGTAACAAGAGCAACGTGTCCTTGTTTGTGCCACAACAGTAACTCACCTTTGCTTCCCACAAAAAAAGGACAGCCCATTCCTGTTTGTGACATAGCAGTCACTCATCTTTGCTCCCCCACAGAAAAGAACAAACAAATGACTTATTTTGCTAATAAAACCTCTTTGAAATGATAAAAGTGCTATCAAAAGACCTGCCCCTGAAACATTTCTACATATTTATGACACAGCATTCAATTTTCATGTACTGGTGTGTAGCCCTTAATGGCTTAACAAACATGCCCATGCCATCAGTACACTTCTAACAATGCATACAGATAGAAGTGCAAAAGCCTTTGCTATACATTATTCTTAAATACATTCCAGCATATGCAGTATGTAGGTGACAAAATGGGAGCATACCTGCTGAAGTTCAGTACTCCTCTGTACAGATATATCCTGAAGAAAAAGCATTTTTGGAGTCTTCCTAACATATACAACTATCCATAACATCAGTTTGGCTAGTTATACGTTTGCCTTTTTATAATGGTATTGATTATTAATGGATTGCATCTGTCTTTGTCTGTGTTAAGATGCTAATTATAGCATAAGCATCTGAGTTGCATGGGTTGGGACGGTGGCCTAATAGGTAAGGTGTTTGCCTTTCAAACATAAAGTGCAGGGTTTGAGTCTCACAAGGGATAATTAGCTAAGCTTAAAATGGCTCACAAGGGCAGTTAGCTTAGTACTAACCTATGAACCTACTCAACTGGTCTAACATGGTGGAGCTACTCAACAAGCTATAAAACGTTCATGGAGACACCATGCTGGATTTTTCTGTGGATTTCAAAACTTTTGGAGTAAAGACACAGTCTACACAGACAGAGTGTTAGGGGCTGCTACTTTTTTAATCCATTTGTATGTGCTAGAGGCTGAAGCCAATGCTACTGCTGCTGGCAATAGGCCTAGGCTAAAATGGAGAAGAGTTTTCAGGCCCCATTTAACTTTTCAAAGCCTACATAATGTGGAAATTGTAGAGCACTACAGGGTAGACAGGGACACATTACAGGAACTCTGTGACTTCTGCTGCCATTAACTCAGAGCCAGAGCCAACAGAGGGGAACCCATCCCAGTGGAAACTAAGGTATGTATAACCCTTAAAATCATAGCTACAGGTACCTTTCAGAGACCAACAGGGGACATGGTAGGTAGGCATCAGCATCCAGGATCCTCCACCAGTTCCTGGATGCTATGCTCCAACATGCCAGTGAGCATATATATTTTCCTTCATAGTTCTGAGGAGAGGGACAGAAATATGCAACAGTTCTAGTGGGTAGTGCACTACCCTGAAGTACTGGGTGCTATAGATTGTACTCCTGTAGAAATTAAGCCACCACCTGGGGCACAGGGTAGGCTCTGCATTAACAGAAAGGGCTACCACTCAATCAACTGCCAAGTTGTGTATAATGCAAAGGCAATAATCTTGAACATGTGTGCTGGCAACCCCAGCAGTTACCATGACTCATATATCTGGCACACCTCCCAGTTGTACAAGATGTTTGCTGGGGGGTTATCCCACAGGGTCATTTACTGGGGGGTACAGGCTATGCATTGGGGCCTTGGCTGATGACACTCATCAGAAATGGTGATGCACCCATGGAAGAATGCCATAATGAGGCACATGCTCAAACAAGAAATGTCATAGAGTGTGTGTTTGGGCTGCTGAAGTAATGGTTCCAGCACCTAAATACATCTGGGTGAGCCTGCAGTACAATCCAGAGACATGTAGAGAAATGTTCGCAGTCTGTGCCATGCTAGACAACATAATTCTGAGGAAACAGTTGCAGCAGGATCAGCAAGAGGGAAGGGGCACACATCCCACCACTAATGCCAAGGTCACCACAGCCACAGGCAGATGAGGATTCAAAGGGGGAACCACCAGCTGTTGTGGGTGTAGACAGACATAGGCATGCTTACTATGCCCTTGCACCAGCTAAGAGACAACACATTGCACACTCACTCACCACCCAGGGGCCTAACACCTTTCTCCTACTCACATACATATAGTACCGTTGATGTCAGGCAACTCACACAACCTTTCTCTCACACAACCTTTAACTCTCAATGTATTGACTGTGCACAGCTTGCATCAGACAGAGTCAGCCTGAACTAACACTGTGGCAACTGCTGCATTTGCATAGTAAGTCTTGAACTTGGAGTATGTTGTTTAATAATATTATGGAATATCCTTTTTGTTTCATCACATGGTACAGTAAGCAAGCAAAAGGTGGGAGATTTGTACAGAAATTACCTTAACACGTGACATCATAGACGTATTTGACTTTTATGTGTCCATTAGTAAGTAGTAGGCCTCAGGCATCAAAGATTCACACAGTCATACCTCTCAAAAGTATTGATGATCAATGCATGCCCTCGGTTTATCACCATACATTGGTACTGGAAAATCATTAAAGAGAGAAGTTAGAAAGTAATGGTACACATTGCAGTTTCAGACTTTACAACCCTCACAAGATCAAACAACAGGCAGAATGCAAAACAAGGAGAGTAACAAGAGCAACATATCCTTCTTTATGCCAAAGCATTAGCTCACCTATTTCACCACTGTCCTATCTTCCCAATTTCTTTTCTTTAATGGATTATTGCACAATGGTGTGCATCAAGCATCAATGTACAGCAACGGTAATAAGTAAGTAATTAAAGATGTTAGATTCAGTTGTATTCAATCCAGTACCATCTAGGCCCAAAAAAGAATGTATTACTGCATTAACTACATTAACACACGAGTCAGTTAAATAGGTGTATTCCACAGACTCAGTACTAACTGTCAGACTTTAGCATCCCCATTTCACCACTGTCTTATCTTCCCCATTTCTTTTCTTTAATGTACTATTGCGTGATGGTGCACATTGTACACCAATGCCCATCAACGGTAATATGAAACTAAAGTGTAAGATTCAGTTGTATTTGAACCCAGTACCATCTGGCCCTAAAAAGGAAAAGATCACTGCATCAACTGCATTAACATGTGGCACCACAGAGTCAGATGAGTAGCAGGTGTATTCCACTGACTTAGTACTAACTGGCATACTTTAGCAATGCTGCCACTGGAATAGTTACATGACATTCCCTTATGTACTATTTATTCTTAAGGTCTCCCTTTTGCTCACCATGTAGTGCCACACAAACAAGATAATAAAGCCAAACCTTCCATTCGTTGCTCTTTTGCCATGTTTGTGCTAAGCACTGTATTGTACAAACAACAGCCAATAAAATAATAAAATAATAATAATAAAAAACTAACAGAGAAAACACAATTTGCAAACAAATGAAGAGGAGGTTGGATATTAATGAAACAGAGCATGTGAACTGTGTGCTGCTTACTCGCATTTCCAACCTTGACAGATGTACATGTAACATTTTGTAACCCGATTCTCCTACCTGATGTAAGCATTCACAGTTGCCATCCATTAAACACAAACACTGAGGGAGTGCATGCACTAGGTTTAAATTTTTTGGATTCAGCAGTTCTATTGAGTTCAGACTTATTTGCATTTTCTCTGTACTGACAGCCCTGAATCTACATCAGATGGCAACTGTGTAGCTACGGAAACAGAAGGGGAGCTGAACTGTTTATGTGTTGAACCATTCAATGGTCTAAAGACATGCTTCTGGTGCATTTTTCCCCGGGCCTCCGCTGAAAACAGGATCTGTGGAACCTAGTCAGACATTCCCGGTCAACAAATGTTAAATAAATAAATAAATACATAAACACAGAAGAGAGGATATTATTTTGGGATATATCGGCATAGAGAAGTACTGATTTTTAGATGATTTGCCTCCATTTCATCAGCTACATATTGCATATGCTGACATGTAACTATGAATAATCTGTTTAATGATTTGTATATTTATTTTGATTAACGCACACTTTTATCTGTTTGCATTACTTACATGTTTACTATTTTGGGGGTGGAGCAGCAAAGCTGCATTTCCTTTATGGCCACTAAGGATTGTGTTGCTATTGTTACTCTCCTTTTGTTGCATCCAGCCTACTGTCACAAGTTAAGGTCAGTTCTATACAAATCTCACACATTTTACTTTTTATTCTTTCTGTATAGATTCCTTTCTGTGGCCGTATTCCAAAAGTGTTGGAATTCACAAGGAACACTGGCACGGAGTCTACATGGTTGCTTTATAGCTTGTTGAACAGTTCCACCATGTTAGATTGGCTAAATAGAATGTATTTCAGCTGCTTATGCTATAACTAGCATGCTACAGTGTTTACATTGTTTACATGGGCGGAGCTCACCTCTGCATGGTGCTTACTAAATCTAAAAGTTTTCACACACATGATGGAAAATGACCGTGTAGGCTTTATTGAATCCCCCTGTTTGTTTATAATGCTTAAGATTCAAACTATTTTAATAACGTAGTACTGGCAGTGTCATTGTGAAGATGATCCCTTACTCTGGAAGTGGAATATTTTATTGATTCTCTATCATAGTAACTTAGGGATCTATAATTTTCATTGCTTTAATGATATATTAGTCCTCTGCATCTGTTGCTATTGTGCAAGAGCATTGTGCAGTAATTTCAGCTTCTGATATCCCTGCAGGTTATGGTGCTGATGTTTACCAAAGGAGCAGCCATTGAACCTGATGTCACCTTCTTCAAATTCATTGTCTTCAAGGTGAAGAAGAGACAGCTCTGGAAAAAAGTTTCTCATATTGAAATATTTCCCATTGGTATTCTGCTCACATTGACTGTTGCCCTGAATGCAAAATCTGCCAAATATCTTGAAAGTATACAGAAGATTGTTTGCATTAGTGTTCAAACTGCCAAGACTTCAACAGATATGGTGCAGTCTATTTCACTGCAATGAGAGACATAGCAATGTCAATTCATACCCTTGAAACAGTCTAATATTTGCTATTAAAAACGACAAAAATGGAAAATAAAAATCTGGTGGAATATGAAGCATTGTACTACTACTTGTTAAAAAACTGCAGCTGTAAAAGTAATTCAGGTATGCTGACCACCTACAAATATTTAGCATACTTCTAAGAGTGCAAAATTCCTCTAAAGATATTCAGCATGTATGTGCATGTTATATAGAACAGGTCTACATAATAATTATGTCTAGGGATGCAACTGATTCTTCTGTATTCATTGCTAACACACAAAATAGTTGCATTTTAAGTATGCAATGCATAGCAGATTATTATAAAATTAAAAAAAATCTAGAACTTTTGGGAAAATTATACAAAATAATAATGACTATGTCCAATATTCTACATAGCTCATGTTATCATGTACAATTGATTTTTCTTGAGCAACTTCTTGATTCCTGCATTAATATTGGTAAGACAGGCCTGTGGTTAAGTTTTTTCTTCATCATAGTTTCATGACTTGGAGTTCAAGTCTGATCTTTGGATACTTTCTTCTGGGTTTTTCATGTGAACATTATGTTTGTGTGTATTAATCCAGCACTTTGATTTCCTTGTAGGTTTCAATGACAGGACTATACCAAAACACTCTAACTACAAAGTTGGGATATCTGGGAATCCCCAACTGCTACCCCAGCTATCTGACCCAACTTACCATGAAATAGTAATCATTTGACAGATGTGTACCTCAGGATTAATGACATGACTGCCTAGCCAATTGTCAACATTGGGTCCAGCATAGCCTTCTACCTAGCACAGTTACAAAATGCGTTTCTTATTTAGTATTAAAGCTATCATAAAGCAGCGGTAGCACCTTCTGCGATGTGGATCTAGGGCTACTAATATATTTACGTGGCCTGTACCTGCAAGTGATCTGGAGGATTAGTATACTAAACCAATAAACAAATGTTAAAAAAGAACCAGAAAGGAACTGGTTATAACCCAGTTTGCAAGTTTCTAAGAAATGGAATGCCGCTTGCAAAAATGTAGACAAAATATGAATATAAAGCTCGAAATTTTTGCATTGCTATGTAAATTAACTTGAATACCTGGTTGTAATCTTTGGATGGAGCAGTTTTATTGAAGAACATTGTGGTTTGTTCTTAGTTAACAGTATTTACTGTTCCCAAATTATTTACATTTGTTTAGATCCTGTATGCCTTAATCAATTTTTTGGAAAGGGCATAGGACTCAATAGCTTTATTTAGATTGAAACAAGTATAAGTTTTCACAGTAACAATGTGTAAATAAGTAAATATGTCATTCTCTGACCTTTTGTGACATCAAAAAAAAAATGCCTCTTTTATTTATCTCCATTTCATCATCCACCTCTATTGCAAGTTCAGTGGTAATATCTCTGTCCTCCATTTTGAACTGTTCCCCCTGCAGTCCCTACAGGCTATAGCAGTGGGATTTTAGACCCAGAGGACAGCATATCAGAGCAGACACCAATGATTTGCAGCTATGTTTTTCTCTCTTTTCCTACTTATTACTATTATTTGTATGCTTGTCCGGGTCTGCAGCAATTCTAATAACAGCCCCTCAAGCATTATTCTAACATGTTTCACCACAGATAGCAACAAAATTGTTTACTGGTGACTGCACATTGGAAGAACTAGGTGGGGGGAATAGGAACATCAAGGAATGAAGTGAGGTAATTATATGATTTGATTATTGCAGAATCCATTTTTCCTGTGCACATATAATAAAAATATCATGTCATGTATAGATATTTTCTTGATCCAGTTATCTTAGTTTCTGCGGCATGCTAACAAACGATGTCAATGTTATAAAAAAATCACAAATTTTGCTACAGGACAATCTTAAAAGTCACAACATTGCCTATCCATTAAAAAAAAAAAAAAAAAAAAAACTAAACTGGCATGAATTTCCATGCCAGCTTGCCATGAATAAGCTACTACTAACTCACAAAATACTTTACGACCCCTTAGTCTCCCCTGTCACCTCTGCCCTATTACAACACTATACTCCTCAGTGGGGACTTTGCTCCTCTCACAAAAAGCTTTTATCTAATTACAAACCATTAAGGTCAAACGGAATCTCTATCTACTCTTACTGTGTAGCCAAGACATGGAATAGCCTGCCAGTATCTATCACTCTCTCATTACCAAACATTCAAGACCTTCCTTAATGAACATATTTCCAAATCCTGGATTTGCTTAATTTCTTCTCCTGCTTAGTCTAGGTTTCCTATACCTCAGCCTATAACTCAACAACTCCAAAACATTTCTTTTAACCTTTCAACCTCATACCCTTTCCTTTCAGCTACTATCTTAGTTCGTCTACTGTTTCCATGTAGCATCTTCCATATAAAAAAAAAATATATATTATTTTTTATTTTTGTTACTTATATACTAAGTTTTTATCTTTGATGTAATACACTATAACAATGTATGTGTTTTTGTATGAAATGTCAACTTATATTCATTCAAATTTTTGTTAAAGTTGTTGCTGTTTCTGCTTATTTATGGAGCTTTTCTCCCCCAGGACTCCATTGAAAATGGATAATCTCTGCCCATTCGGAATTTCCTGGTTACCAGATGTCAAATAAATAATAAATATGCATGTCACTATGAAATACTCTGTTTCTCAGACTTGAATAGTACCATAACTCAGGGTGAAAAGAATATCAGAGAGTGAGACAGATAGAGCTAGAGATAGAGAGAGAGAGAGAGAGAGAGAGAGAGAGAGAGAGAGACAAAGCAAGAGACAAAGGTAACTAAACGGACATTTAATTGAGATTGTCATCCACAGCAGTACGTTTGGGCACGCTGATGCTAGAACATTGGAATTTCTGGTATGCACTAGATGCTTACAGTATTATAGAATCCATCCCTCTGACTCTTTGGAATGAGATTTGCCATTGTAGTAGCTTGAAGTGATGAAGCTGTGTTACGTACATTAGTGAGATGTTTCAAATTGTTATAATGTTCAGTTTACTCTGTTAGGTCTATGCCAGCACTGGTAATACCTGAGATATGGTGCAGTAAATATGGGGTTAAACATTGGGTTTAGTAAGGAATTGAATTTCCTGTCTTGTTTGTTCCAGTATGTCAGTAATGTTTTCATCCTGTGTATTATTAATGATCTTACATTATTTGCCTTGAAATCAGGAAGCCTCTCTCTCTCTCTCTCTCTCTCTCTCTCTCTTTCTACTGTTCTGGTCTAATTTAGTGACAAGTCACAGAAGAAGATAAGAAAGCTTTGTTATCCACTTTTAGGGGTGAAAATACTTTGTCTCTAGTTATGCTAAATAATGAACATATTTCCTGCTAATAATAATTACAAGTTAATAATTTCTACCTGCTTTATTGAGAAGAGCAGACTGGTTGCTTTCCTCTTAATTATAGATATTCTGAGTAGTTAAATAACTGCTTCTTTTCCTAACAGGAAGGGCATTTCTCAGGCCTCTGTCTGTCTTATCTTGGAGAATGTCAGATACTGTTAAAAAGCATTGGATATAAGGAATGCATGCTTGCATACCACCAAAAGAATAAGTCATATAACTCTCGGACTACTCATTGGGACATACAGGATATGCCTGAACAGGTGGTTATACCTAATGATAACTGTATCTTTAATATTTACTACTGACTATGGTAGAGACAGTTTGTGCTATGCACAATTGGAAAACATAAATATTTCATAAGTTTACAGGAATTCACATCTTCAGGAGAAGACAAAACTGTGACTTCTGCCATTAATTTGACTTACAATAACTTTTCCCTACTAAATACTATAACTGTTCCAAGCTGTAGACTGGCTCCAGAACTATTTAAACCTAAATTATCTCATTAATGTAATGCATATTTAAAAACTCTTTACTCTTTAAGATGAAGATATTCCATCTGATATCAGATAGGCTGCATTCTACCAGTAGTCAAAGGTATTCTTATCAGCAAAACATCTTACCTGAAAAAAGTACAAGTGTTAAAACATGTCAGCATCCTACAATTGAATCTCTCAAATCAATAATGAACTTTAGGATGGCTTTGATATACATAAACTTGACTGTTTAACAAATGCACAACATAAACTCATATCATGGCACATTCTGAACCAGTCAAGTTTTGGATCTAAAATAGATGTCAATATGGAGGGTGTATAACCCAGTTGTGCAAGTGATAACATTTTTCAGGAGCTTCTATTCTTCTTCCAGTTATGACTCACAGTATGATCACTGTTTACTATACCATCATATGGGAATAAAGGTTGCTAAAACTCTTCTTTTACATTTTGTATGATAATTCGACACTTTAATTACTTTAGTTTCATCTAGATAAAGCTTTGATTGAGTTACTGTTAACAAGACATATACCTTGCTACTGTATTCAACATCATTCATCCATCCATTTTCTTTACTAGTGAGCAATGCTGTGGTCGAAAGACAGTTCATCTCATTCTCAGTAAGAGTTCAGAGCTCATTCTGTGGCATTTACAAACATTCAAAAGATTCATTTTGTCCAATGTGACCTAGGTATATCACAGGCTCTCCTCTATTGAACTGCACCAAGTATACCTCCCTTGGGAGGCATTCAGGAGACATCTTCACTAACTGTCCAAACGGAAACACTACAGAATCTCGAAGTACTGAAATGTTGAATTTCAGTACTTTGAGACTGAATACACGAAAGTGCAGTTGCGCAAAACTGCACTATGTCGACTGCAGAAATGTTGAATCTGCTATCGTGGTGTTGCATTTTTGACATGCGGTGCAGTTTGTGGATTTATCTGGGGTTTTAGGTAAGTGGTGTTTGTGTAAGGGTATTGGCTAGGGATGTTAGTGTGTGTGAGTGCATGTGTAGTGGTGTTTTTTGTGTTTAGTGCGACCTTGGAGTTAGTATATATAATTGGGGAGGGTGTGGGGGGCATGCACCCCTGCTTATAGGTAGGGTAGGTGTGTTTGTGTGTGTGTGTGTGAGTGTGTGTGTGTGTGTGTGTGTGTGTGTGTGTGTGTGTGTGTGTGTGTGTGTGTGTGTGTGTGTGTGTGTGTGTGTGTGTGTGTGTGTGTGTGTGTGTGTGTGTGTGTGTGTGTGCGCGCGCGCATATGTTCCCGATTGTGATATTCATGGTTTTGCATGTTTGGGTTTTTGGGTGTTCAATTATTCAGTCTCGAAATACTGAAATTCGACATTTCAGTATTTCGAGATTGTCTAGTGAATCCGTCCAAACTGGCTTTGGACTCACTGATGTTAGAATATAACTAATTTCTTCCAGACTTGTTACTCTTATGTTGTATTTGCTCTTACTTAATTTGAAGTTGTGCATATTAATGCATTTCCTACCATTATCTTCTTGTGTTTGATTCCCCATTAATAGATCATCAGTTATGTTTAATATATCTTCCAAGCCTTAAACTGTCTTTGAAGTAACTCTTAGAATACCACTGCTGATGAATTATTAAATGGAAGTCTGATTAATCCATACCTTCCTAATGGTAAATACAATTTATTTATTTATTTACGTTTTGTTAAAATGTACATGATTCTTAACAAAAAAAAACTTTATTTCTATCATTATATAGCATTCAATAAGTTGGGTAAGCAATGGTATAACCATGAGATACTGTAGCATTTGTTACGTGAGGGTAAATCAACTTTATAATTACAAAAGTTATAATGAAATGCATTTTCTTACTTAAAAATGCTAATACTGCTGTTTGCCATACCATTGCATGTGAGAATGGTTGCTAAACATTTTTTTTTTTACGTTTTGTATGATAATTTGACAATTTATTTAGTTTCATCTAGATAAAGTTTTGACTGAGTTATTGTTGGCGAGACCTAAAATAACCTAAGTACATACACTTTGCTACTATATTCAACATCATTCATGCATCCATTTTTTATACTAGTTGACTCAGTGAGGAATGCCGTAGTAGAGTCAGCCATCAGTTGCTCCCAGTAAGTTAGGTTCTCTGTTTGAAGAGAAGGGAATTAATAAATGTTCTGTATATCCCCCAGAAGGAAGTGCCAAAAATGGGTTTTAAGTCATTCTCTCATTGCATGCAGCCTTGCTTTCTACCAAAGCATCTGTCACTGAGTCAACTAGTATAGAAAATGAATGAATGATGTTGAATACAGGTTTATGTCAGACAGTCAAAGTAGGCTGGGGTGTCCAAAGTCACTACTTCTTTATCACAGCATTGTCATAGTTCAGTTTTGCAGCATTTTGCTTATCCTGTTTGATTTCATTAACTATGTTGATGACATCAGTTATTGGGGGCGATTAATTTCCAGTATCTGCTTTAGGCTTTCTTGATGACAAGCAGAATCAGGTTAAAAACACTTCATGTATCTTTGTCAGATATCTGTCACCTAGGTCTGTCTTTTTTGTTAGATACATAGGTGATATTCTATCACCTACATATTCAACAAGAAAGACAGACCTAATAATCAATGGGGAGTTTGGGAAATATTATGTAGAGACTGGATTTGTTCTTTAAATTCCATCATCAGTGTGCAGTCCCAGAAAATATGCAAGCAGTAACCTGATTAATCAGTTAAATGTCTCCAGCAATAGAGGATAACCTTAGAAGACACTCTATGTAACCTAATAGGAATGTAGAAATATTTGAATAAACATTGACACCAAAAAAGTCTGTACCTGCAAGACTTAATAACATATATTAAAGCCAGCTGGAGAGATTGCAAGGCTTCATTTGAAATGGGTGTATCTAGGTCTTTTTCCCATTTAGCATGGTGTTTATTGGTGTCCATTTTGAGATAGACCATGATCAGGCATCTAGTATCCATTGGATAAGCCTAGGCCTATCTGCATGCTTTGTGTTAGACAACCTTAGGGAATTTTTCTGAGCTCATACAGCCCTACTGGTAAAGAAGTTGACTCATGTCTTTCCTTTATTTCCCCTGTGACTCAAAACATGTGAGTCCTCCATTAGTTTCTCCCAGTAAATTATCTGTTTGATGGAGTAGGAAATTAATAAATAAATGTTCTGTGCAGTCTCCAGAAGAAAGCAACCAAAATGGGTTTTAAGTCACGCTCCCATTGCATGCAGCCAAGCTCTGCCAGGTCACATCTGACCTAGTGAATGACTCCTTGCACTAAGGTCCTACCTTTCTCTTCCACTGAGTGTCTCCCACTAAATAAGTTATTATAATAGGCCAAGGGCCTGCCTATCTGCCTGCCTGAGCAGTAAATATAGATTTCTAGCAACTTGCTGTTTGCAAGTTAATAAAGTCTTGAAAAATCTTAAGTTCCCTGGCTGTCAAGTACAAATTAAAGTTAAGGGACCTAATGCACCATGAATATTAGGTAATGACAGGATCTCACAAACTACTCTGGGTTTGGAGTCGGACCAAATGAATTTGGACATTAGTTGTTTAAAATTTGTATGAAGTACTAGTTGAGGGAGAACAGAAGTCCCCAGGGCATAGTAAATGTCCAGAGGTAATATAAAACAGTTTACCAGTTGGATTCTGTGCCTAATGTATACATATATATTTTTTCTTTGTGTAGCTAGCTGTTTCCTTATGTTATAGATCTTAGTGATAGTGAGTTATATGGTTCTTTGCAGTAAGGAAGACAGCATGGCTCCTAAATTGTTTAGTCACAGAGTAATATCATGACTGGGTGTATGTAGTAAGCACTCCAAAAGCTTGGGATTAGGTCCAGTTCTAGATACTCAGGAGACTGTCAGAATAGGGAGCTGACTTTTTCTGATTTGTACCCATTTGATATCCTTGAGTGGATAGATTCCTACGTTTGCATGCTAGTGGCTCTAGGTATAAAGTGAGCATCCTTGCCTCATTCCCCTACAAATGGGAAAAGGGTCCAACAAAGCCTCTTGCTGTGGTATCTCCATAAAGACACCAGTAGTGTAATGAGCTACTCTGTAAACCTTGTGCACCTAAGAACATCAAATAGGAAGGCCCAACCCAGTCAGCCAAAGCCCTTTTTTGTATCACTACTAATAAATGCTAGCTTCATCTTAGACTTAGTAGCATTTTCTATAATGAGCTCTACTGTCAGTAATCTGTGAAAAACCCTGTTCGATGAAAATGAAAAAGCCTTGGTAAATCAGAGGGAAGTCTCTTAGTCAAAATAGCCATAGATATTTTGTAATCATGGTTTAATGAGCCAAACCAGCAAAAAAACATCGTACTCCTCCAACAAACCACATTAGCAGTTAGAATGAATAACAGCAGCAAAGTATGGAACAATAACAGGATCAAACAATAACAAGATTGGCTTACTGACAATAGCACCAAAAACACTACACTAAGATGAAAGCACTTTGATTAAAGTGGTATTTTCTATATATTTGGTGTTTTTGGTGCTATTTACAGTGAGCCTTTCCTACACTAATCCTGCACATCCCTAGCTGCTTTTCCTAATGTTTTACACCCTGCTTACCCCCATTTCACCACTTTTCTATCACCTTTTTTTCTTTTCTTTAATTAAAATGAGTGCGGGTGTAAGCGGGAGTAAACGCTGCTAAGTGAAGCTAAGAGGACTTAACCGTCTGTTAGCATGGGTTAGCTTCACGCAAAACTGCACAAACTCACTTACAGCTGCTTAAAAGTGCTTTATTCACTCTGTCTCCCTCAGCCTTTGTTCTGCCCAGCAACAAAATAATCAGCGCTGCCATCTCTTGAACCTACGATGCTGCACACTACAATCACAGCAACATGCAACTAGACCATTTGAACTGTGAGGATTTGTAATGCTTTTACAAACATATTATGCATTATGGTCATTTAAGTCATCACTACCAAATCTTGGACCCAGGACCCTGCGCACTTCAATTACAGCAATGTACCTCTACACTATCTGAGCTGTGGGAACTTAGTATGCTTTTACAAACATATCATGCACAACAGTCATTTAACATAAGTGGAAATACATATCCTTAGCACTCTTATATACATATATATATGCATATATAAATATTTATATATATATCTACATATATATATATATATATATATATATATATATATACACACACACATGTATATATATATATATATATATATATATATATATATACATATATACATATATATATATATATATATATATATATATACATATGAATACATTTCCTGACCTGGGTCTATAGCACTATTCCCTAGCCTCATCTATAGTACCAACCCATAAAACCAGACTTCCCAATATTTTTATCTACAAAACTGGAAGAAAATTAAAGAGATTTCCCCAAAATTAAATAAAAAAATTGTAAGTAAAACAAGGTTAAAAGAAAACCCCTGACTTACAATTTATACAGTACTTTTATTCATTCAGAGCCTATCCTGTTAAACCTAAGCAGAATGAATTACTTACTTGCAGGCTTCTTGTGTGTGGTTAAGCCCTGCTCTGCTTGCCCTCGCTGTGCTCAGATTCTCTCTGCATCTCTCCCTGCCCCCAATTTCCACCCGCCCCACTGTGTCTAGCTTTATAGCCACTATTCCACTCCCCCTCCAGCTGAACCAGTCAATAATCCCCTACGCAGCCTAACTCATCCCATTTCTACCCTTCCTTTTCCTATCCAGACCAATCAGTACTGTACTGTGTACACTACCCCAGCCCCCACCCCTCCCCCAATAGCAAATATCTAACCTCAAGATCCTGAGGGTCCTAGGGCTATAACACCAATATAGCCTCCAATCATGTTACCATACAAAGCAATGTCACTACTCTCTCTGCTATCCCTCATGCTATTTCCATATTTCCTCTCCATTTATGAAAATCAGTCCTACCTAGGATTTCACCACCCAAAATCTCAAACTAGCCCTGATGTATCTAATAACACAGGCTACCCACTGGTTACAACTATTACCATCTCCTTAACCACAAAACACTATCTGCCTGTTAGACCCAGATACATCAGCTCAAAATCTAGATGCTATCAAAAATTTATAAGCAAAATCCTGAAAGTTATAGCAATTATACGCAGTACCCTAGCAATGGATAGAGATGTTCATCCAAACCCTGGCCCTGCCACCTTAGATACGGGAACTTCCACTACAACTAACCCAGTTATATCACTATCAAATAATAAGGCCCCCAACTCCCTCCTGATCTGTCAACTAAATATACGTAGCATAAATAACAAAGTACACAATCTGCATGCCCTCCTACAAGTCCATTCCCTTGATATTCTATGCCTAACTGAAACCTGTCTGAAACCATCAACCTTAGATAATGAAATACTACCACCTGGGTATAATATACTTAGACTTGATCGCTCCACCAGGAAGGGAGGGGGGGTAGCTGTACTCTTCAAATCTACACTAAATGTTACCTTAGACCGCAGTCAACCACCCCAGGTCAATAAGGCAGAAATAATCGCTACCAAGCTCCAAATTAACAAAACAAAAGCATAAATATAGTCTGTGTGTATATTCCACCAGGGAAAAATGCCAATTCCCTAGAATACATCCTCCAATGGTTAGCTAGTAACTATCCACAAGTAACCATAGTACTAGGAGACCTTAACATCGATTGGAACACTTGTTCCTCTCAATCTCCTACCACCCATGTAAACCTGCATGGATTCACACAGGTTATAGCCACTCCAACCAGGATAGGAAAACTTAACCAAAAAGATAGTATGCTAGATTGGATACTAATCAATAGCCACCCCTAAAAGTATTCTTCGGGGGCCGACCACGATGACCTCAGTGACCACTTTCTTACCTTTATCTGCAAACACAAATCTAATTACTCCCAGCAGCCCATATACAGAACAATAAGAAATAGTAAAAGCTTCAATCCTAGCAAGTTTCAGGATGAACGTAAGGCATGCAAGTGGAATGCCCTAAAGCACCTGCCCCTAGATGAAGCTGTCTGCCATTTTAACAATAAATTCCTCACCATCCTCGATTTTCATGCTCTTGCTCATTCCACGAAGGTAAAAACAAAAGCTGCCCCGTGGCTATCTAAAGAAACTAAAACAAAAATCATAGTCAGAAATAAGGCATGGGCAACATGGCATGCTACAAAAGACCCTATAAATCAAACCAAATTTAGACAACTAAGAAATGAGACAAAACAAACTATTCTGTTAGATAAAAAAAATACTACTTCCATCTTCAACAAGGGAACCAAAATAACCCCCAAAAATTCTGGGCAGGTCAAATCACCACTCCACCTCCCTCAGCCTCAACCGATAAACTACCAGAGAATGTTGATAACACCTTTAATAATTTCTTTACTGAAACCATCCAAGCCCTTGCAAGCCAAATATCCCTTATCTCCTCTAAATCACTGTATAGTATGCCCAGTTCCCAGCCCTCCTTAAGCTTCTAACCAGTCTCTACATCTTTCATTCGTTCACTGCTCAAAAAAATTAAAACCTACTACCCTAGCTTCAGACTTTCTCCCAGCCGAATATTTGCAAAAAGCTGCTGATACCATAGCATACCATTTCCATTCTAATTCATTAGTCCATATCAGAAGCCTCAGTCCCCTCTATCTGGAAAATATCTCATGTCATACCCCTCCATAAAGGTGGTAACTCTACTGAGTTATCCAATTATAGACCCATAGCCATCTTATCTCCTCTGGCAAAAATAATGGAAAAATGCATCCATAAACAAATCCTGAACTTTTTAACCCAAAACAACTTACTGGCTATCTCCCAGCATGGCTTCAGACCATATCATAGTACCGCCACAGCTCTCCTCACCTTCTCTACTGTAATAAACTATAACAGGAAAAATAACAAGCTATCTTCAACCCTTTTGTTGGACCTGTCAAAGGCTTTTGACATGGTTAACCACCATCTTCTCATCAACACCCTGGCAGCAATGTCCCTAGGTAATCACCCTCTCTGATGGTTTGAATCCTACCTGCACAATAGACAACATCCGTCTTATGGCAGAACAAACTCTCAAACCTTCTACATAACACTCAAGGTGTCCCACAGGAGTTTAACTTGGGGCCACTTCTGTTTTCCATTTTTATCAGTGACCTCCAGACTGTAATTCTTGAAGCCATCTGCATTCAATATGCAGATGACTCAACAATGATCTTCACTGGCACCTTGCAAACAGAGCTGCTATCAATAACTCAGAGTACTTTCAACCTAGTAGAGAACTGGCTTGCTGCTCGTTGTCTGATTCTAAATCCTAATAAAACAAAGATCCTACTTTTCACCCCCACTCAAAGATCCACAGCGTTATCTCTCCCCATTAAGGCTAATAATGGTACTATTATCTCTCCAGATGCCCATACGATACTGCTAAGAGTTATTATAGACAACAATCTTAAGTTTGATGTGCACACCAGCAAAACAATCAAAACCATTAACAGAAAACTGTGCTCACTTTATAGGATAAAGCCATTCCTTACCCATATGCTAGGACCTCCATTGCCCACTCCTATCTACTCTCTACACTCTATTATGCTTCCCCTTTACTAGACAACCTAAATAAATCTGATCTTAATAAACTTTCAAGCTGCTATAATAACATAGCTAGATTTGCAACTGGTCTACCCTATAGAACACATCATTGTAAAAATCTAAATTATATTGAATGGCTAGAGCTACCCAGACAGATTCAGTATAATCAACTCATTGTTGCTCACAAAGCACTTAACCAACCAGATAATACACCTGCTCTGAAAAACGTCATCTACCCCCACTCCAAGTCCAGATAACTCCGGTCATCTAACAGACTATTAGTGCAAACAATCAAATCCAACAACTCAGCTGGTGACTCCAAGTTCACCAACTCTGCTGGCAAAATTTGGAATTCCCTTCCTGCTAACATTACCCAGGATATCACCCTATCCCAATTTAAAATAACTCTTAAGAAGTATTTCAAGTATCAATGGATATGTCTCTGCTCCAAGCCTGACTAAATCTTTATGCATACTGGAGTATCTATCCTATGTCTGTAAGTGGTACTCAGATATCTTTGTTAAGACAGTTTAGAAGATTGTTAGACTTTACAAATTTAAATGTACTATGAAATGTAATATATTTCCATAAATTTAACTAGACTGTAAAATGTGTTATATTTGTAATATGTTATGATTATTCCTGTTCTACATGTCATTGCAATGACTGTATATGTATACCTTTGGAGCTTTTCTCCCCGGGCCTCTGCTGAAAATGGACATGTATCCAGTCGGACTATCCTGGTCAACAAATGTAAAATAAAAAATAAATAAATAATATATACACAGATATATATATATATATATATATATATATATATATAAATATGACTGTTATGCATGTAGATGTCTGCTAGAGTAGTATAGTTTGTATTAACAAATATTTTCTGACAGATTCCAGGTCTGAAACACAAATGATTGTCATCATGTACTGATGTCAATGCTCACATCATCCCAGTGATTTGTCAGAAACCCACAACTGTTATGGGGAACAGATCAAACACATGAGCCATGCATGTGGACAGTGTATCAACATTTGAACAATGGAGAGGTATAACTGCAGTCACGTAGCAGAAGAGAAAAAAATGAGAACTGGCAACCATTTCACCCAGCACCTTCTGAACTACAGTCAGACCAACATGACACTACCCCAAATCAGCTCTGGGGAATTACCCATGCATGTGCAAATATATCATGCATTACAGGGATGTAACTGTAGGGAAAAGCAGACATCGGTGAGAATTTGTCCACCAACAATCATTTGCACCACAGTCACAACAACATACCAGTACCCCAACTGAATTCTAGAGTATAACGACTGTTTGAACAAACACATCCTGATTGCCAGTCATACACTACAGTGACATACACTGCTCCAAGTCACAGTCTACTGGGAATCCTGAGCTGTTACAGGGCAATTCTCAGTCTGCCCCTACAAGCATATACACCTGTTAGACCCTCAGCAACTATAGCAGCATGCAAAGTCATATAGAAAAGGATCTATGGCACTCACATCTGCTACTCTCCCTACTCAGCCCAACAAACATTTACACACTACACTGCTACACAATCTTGACAGTATGTTAAACATGGACAGACATACATAACTCTCAACTGTACAGATATCCACAAAATGTCTAGGGTGTGAGTCCAAATTTATGGTCACTGCTGCATATCACTTCCAAGAGTCTGCTAAGTCACTGGAATGATATCAGGAGTGAAGTCACTAAATCATGATATTCCATACCTCTGAACCTTTTACTGCAAGACATCTGGACAAAGCCTGACATACTTGGTTGACAGGGGGCTGAAAAGAGGTACATATCTCACATAATGGTGTTGCAAACCAAAACAGTTGCTGGTGTTACAGACTTTGCTGTAACATAACATCCCTGAAGGATATGATGTCTGAAACACAAATGGATGTTAACATTTACTGACTTCAATCCTCACATTATCCTACTGATTTCTCACACCTCCATAATGTTCTCCTCACAGGCAAGAAAATGGAGCAAGGCCAACATGAAGGACTTAATTATAGCACCGTGTTGCTATGGCATTGGCTAATGGAAAGACACCACAGCTGCTCCGGATGCAAGTAGCAAATGGGAGAAACCAATTGGTGCACAGGCCATCACCTGTTCATGAGCATTATCTACAAAAGGCAAGCTGCTGCAATGCAAAACAGGTCTGAACTTGTCTACACAAAGACAGACAGTGACTGCACAAACCTAAACATTTGCATTACTCTGAGGAAACTATTCAGCACTATAACAGATATGTCAATCATCTAAGCATGTAATGACATGCAGAAGGGGGGATGCAATAATGCAAAACAGGAAGTTAAACACTAGGTCAAAACAAGACTTGCTGGGCTCACATGCTCCTGTCTGGCACCTACAGCCATTCCTGCTGGCCCTGTCTGGAGTGACATAGATCACAGTTCTGGCCCCTGAGTCACCCCAGCAAAGGTTAGCTCATGTATGACGACTACTGGCGTGTCTGTTGTCCAATACTGACTGTGACACTGCTAGGTCAGCTACCTGGGATGTTGTAAATATTCATATGTCACCTGTAAATGCTGCCATGATACATATGTTTGTGTTACAAGAGACTTATATAGGGTATGTGCATAGTAAACATTTGGCGCCGAAGTGTGTGTTGAACTGTATGTTATATACCGAGATCATACCTTTCAACTGTCCAGAGTGTTGCAGACGGACCACATATTTGCCTCATATTTGTAGATAATACCTCATACTGTTGTGTATTGTCTGGCAAATTACTGGCAACCTTGTAAAGACTGAAGTCATAACATAATGACATACATTTGAATGTCAGATGTCATATCCTGTGGAGTATTCCTGTGAATGCAAAACAGTCTGTGTGTGTTACAGCTAGATTTATAAACTGTCACTATCTTCTGGCCTTTGCCCACCATTGATGTGTGCCTTGGTGCAGATGACTTGCTGTAACAGGAGCTAGGAGTCTTAACATGAAACTCATGTCATTGCCAAGTGTACCTTCTCCTGGAGGATGCTGACATTTGTGCAGTCACTAACACCTGGTCTGCAGCTGTGGAGAACACACTAACCTTGCCAGGTTACTCAACTCACCATATGTTTAGACCCGAAATGGAGGCTGCAAAGCCACAGGAGATGGAGTTTTAAACATTATCATACACATACACACCTCCAGGATGGCTAAACAGTATGATGCAGGGGAGACATCCCAAGTGCAGTTAACTATTGACAGAACACCTAGTCAAATCATAGGTAGCTACAGACCTCAACCATGACTCTGGATACCCACTATTCCTATCTGGACTTGCTTAAATCTGTCAAGATTCAACTATCTACCCTGCTCCTGGGTGACTTTAACTACCCAACCATAGTGTGCATGACCTATTCTACCTGAACATGAATGCACAGAGATTCCTCAGCTTTGTCAATGGTAATGCAGTGGATCAACTGGTCAACACACCTATGACAGGTGGAAATATCCTGTACCTGGTCCTAACCAACATGAATAGCCAATGTAGCACTCCTAGAGTCCCATCCACCTTGGTAAGTTCTGACCACATAGTCATCACTGTTGAGGTCATTATCTCCCCTGCCCCCCCGTCAGGGTCGAACAAACATGACTTTTCAAAACTGACTATAAATCCCCTCAGAGCATGTAGAAGTAGCTTTACAGCCACCATCCCATCAGTTGCAACTAGCAGTAGTGTCCAAGCCTACAATACAATACCATGTGAGCACCTACATAGCTGTATGGACTCAGCAATATCTGACAGAACAAAATCATCTTCCTGAAGGTAGGGTAAACCTCTGCGGTGGACAGCAGCAATACACAAATACGATAATACGTGGAAATAATTGCTGGACAGGGCCAAGAAGGAGCAGATGCCTAATTGGAAGCAATGTCACCTTGGTATGAACAAGTAAGTAAGGTCACAGGTGAATTACCCTAAGGCTATCTTTAAGTGCAAATTGGACACATCCACCAAAGCCAATCACTAGGCCTTCCACATGAGTTCCTATCAGTTTGTCAAAACTTCACCAGTTCAAACACCATATGTTCGAACTGTGAAGTTCGAAAACTGATTATCGCGAAGCTGCAAAACACTGAATTCTTTCTTAGGGAAAGAATTTGGTGGGCCATTTCTGTGGCTTCGCGATTTTAAGCACTATGGTGGAAAGTTACAGGTCAGGTTCAGGTAAGTTTGCGATTGTGCAGATGTTAGGGTTAAGGTGTGGGTTAGGTGAGTTAGGGTTAGGGCGCAGGTGAGGTGGTGTGCGATAGTGACAGACTTTAGGGTTAGGGCGGGATAGGTGAGTTAGGGTTAGGGCGCAGGTGAGGTGGATGTGCGATAGTGACAGACTTTAGGGTTAGGGCGGGATAGGTGAGTTAGGGTTAGAGCATGGGTAAGGTGAGTGTGTAATAGTGACAGACCTTAGGGTTAGGGTTAAGGTAAGTGGATAGATAGTAGTGTATGTACAGTTTAGTGTAGGGTTAGATGTAGGATTTTAAGTGTATGCGTGTGGATTGCTCTTTTTTTGGTGAGCTTGTGTTGTGTGTGTGTTTTCTTGGAACAGCGATTTTTTTTCCCTGGGAAAATAGTCGCTGTTCTAAATTTTCAATGGTTTTGCACTTCGAGGTTAGAAGTTCGAACATGTGGTGTTCAAACTTCTGCCGTTTCGTCGAAGTGATATAGACCCCTTCCACACATTTGACTGCCATCTCAGAGGCAACACCCAAATCTGCTCTGCTGTGGTGGTCAATAACACTACCTACACATATGGTATAGATATAGCCAACCTGCTGCAGAGAGGTTAAGTGTAAACATCACCCTCTTGTCCCCCCATCAGTACACATGGGCATGCACAGCACCTGCACCTCTCCCCTCATCATCAGGAAGCAGGTCCATAATGCCCTCTCAAAGGTAACACACAGAAGTCTCCATAGGCCTGATACCATCCCTGGCTGCATCCTACATGAACTCAGGCATGAGGTCTCAGCTTCATTACACACTGTAGTCAACCAAAGCCTGAGCACCAGTGTCATCCCATCTGCACAGAGGACAGCCACCGTCATCCCTATGCACAAAGGCAGAGCAATCCACTGACCTACCAAATCTTATGCACAGCAGCCTAACTAGCCTGATCTACAAGGGCATGGAAGGCAAACAGGGACTTTGGCAACCTCAAAATGCTTCAGCCCACACAATGTGGTATTGTCAAAGGGAGATCAGGCCTGTTAAACCTGGTCAACTTCTCTGAAGCAGTCAACAAACACAAGGATGAGGGGAGGATGGTGCAGACTGCCTACTTTCACCTAGCCCAAATCTCTTACAAAAATCCCCATCCAGCCATGATGCATAAGCCTACACAAATAGGTATCAACCTGTATGTTACAGATGGGTAGCTAACTACCTCAATGATAGTACCCACTTGGTCAAAGTAGTGGAAGCCACCTCTAATAGTAGACTCTTACAGACTGGTGTATCCTAAGGATCAGTCTGGGGCCGTCTACTATTTGAGGTATACGTTTCTGAGGTACAAGACAAGATCAGTTGTCTGTGGCTAACCAGGTTTACAGATGATTGCAAGCTGGCCACTGTCTGATGTTTCCCTACTGATGTGAGCATCCTCCAAGAGGCCATTACCCAAATTACTGACTGGTGCAAGAAGCATTGCTTCAACCTGAATTCCAAAAGATGCATCATTTTCTCTGTTGTGGTAGATGTCATCCACACTAATTATGACAGCAATACCAATGTACTGAGCATGCAATCAGGTGTGAGGTGACTTGTGCAACAAGGCTGGTAGCAACCTAACAGTTCCCCACCATGTGGGCACAGTTGTACAGAAGGCTGTCTACATGGCCTACCTCACAAATATGAGTATGTCATCCAGGAACCAGGAGGCCACAACATCCCTGTACTCCACCCTTATCAGACACATTACTGAGTACAATGGCTCCTTTGGCATGTACCTTGTCAAGCAAATGCAGCAGTTGCATAGACCACACAGGTTCCTGACCGGGCAAATACAGGGTCTGCAACACCTATCCTATACAGATAGGCTGAAATCTCTGTCCTTGTACTCAGTCTCATACAGACTGATCATAGGCAACCTGTGTCTGGCATACAAGGACATTTCCAAACCAGCCTTGATGGCATTTCTGCATATCCATAAGACAAACCCCACTTACACAACATGAATGCCCTCACTTAGTCTGTGACATTTATAGTACTTATTGCTGGGATAGTTAGTGTCCCACACAATGCACTGCCTGTAAAATACACTTCCTCCCAATGTCTAGCAGAGCACATGTATAGCCCTCTTGAAGAAGAAGCTGGATGACTGTATGAGAAATGGAAAATACACCCCTGGGATCCTGCTTGTGTCCCAGCTGGACAGGGGAAATGGGTGCTGGCTTTGAAGGGACATGGGCAAAAGTCTGGGTTTGGCTTATGACAGGCTCAATGTCAATAGCCTGGTATCATCTTTTGATGCTATGCACCTAGTACTTTACATTTTTCCTGTATGTATTGCAGACTGTCCTGCAATGTTGTCTGAAATTAATAACTGCAGTAGATACTGGAGCGATATAGTATTCTCTTGGTCCTTTATAAGTTATTATCACATATCATTAAACCTTGTCATTGTGTCTGGTCTGTACAGCAATAAGTCAGCTCTTATACTACTTGCATATGTACTTGGTGATACTGTATAACTCACTTCAATAGCCTTAGTCTTGGTCACACTTAACATTCTGCTGGTAGGCCCATCACACAGTAGGATTTGTCACCCTTTGTTGAGGGCCTTACAGTAGCTGTGAAAGAGATGGATTGTAGCAAGCAGAACTACCATAAGGTCTGGCCTGAAGGGCCTATGGGTGGCAAAGCTGTGCCAGGCTTTACCAGGAGTGTGTGTGTGTGTGTGTGTGTGTGTGTGTGTGTGTGTGTGTGTGTGTGTGTGTGTGTGTGTGTGTGTGTGTGTGTGTGTGTGTGTGTGTGTGTGTGTGTGTGTGTGTGTGTGCATGTGTGTGTGTGTGTGTGTGTGTGTGTGTGTGTGTGTGTGTGTGTGTGTGTGTATCAGCAAACATAATACTGCAGGGTATTTTTTTACATATGTTGTCTTCCCCTTGCAGGTGAACATGGGCGTTGGTGTTTCTCCCCCTCACAACCTGATGTCAGTGTCTTAGCAGACTCTCATGATGATGGTGGTCATGGTGAGGCACAGGTGGGGTTTTTGGAACCTAAATCTGTGCCATTATTTGCTATACAAGTTTCACTCACAATGTCCCTGCACACAGTCAGTATGCTCACAAACACCCAGTCCCCAGCAGCCACAGATAATAGACAGTTGGAGGATGGTGGCATAGAACAGGCTAGTTTGCTGAGTATGGCAAGTGTGAATGTAGACACCAGCCATAGCCAGAGAGCAGGCGAGGCCACACACAGGCAGATGGACAGGGGTGCTCAATGGAGGACTGGTGCCCAACAAGCCCCTATCACAAGTGCCACAGCAGGTGTCACCAGATGCATATTACTGTCCATCATGGAGGCACAGGTGCGTACTGACTGCAACACCAGACAGATGCTCAAGGGTTATGCATGCAGCACTTCCTGCCATGTGTGATGACCTCTACGCCATTTATGATGCCATACATCATTTTGCCAATTTGGTGGATAGACAGTGGGGTGAGACATTGTCACTGCTTGACTGTGCAATGTCTGTGCATGAGCATGTGGTGGGAGTAGGGTATCACCCAGGTAGATGTAGGTCAGCAACATGATCAGCTGAGAGCCCACATGGCCGTGCGCATTCACAGTCCCATTGTGGCAGTACCACCAGCACTACTGAAGGGAGGGTGCTGTCCACACCACACTGGAGCAGGCCTTAGGCACGTGGTCCTGGCCAGTCCCATAAGGGACATGGATCCAGCAGACAGCAGTCACCATTGGAGAGAAGTATTGTATCTGTCCTTGGGCCTGGTGGTGCCAGTGAGACTCCTGGCAGAACCAGTTTCCACATGCCTGCTGGGAGACAGTAAACCATACATCCTGCCATGTATGGTCCACTGCTATCCAACATAGCCCTGTGCAGGCATCCACATGGCTTGATTTTGTGCAGACAAACACTCACACATCTCTATCCCAGACCGGTCACCACCAGACATGCATAGCTCCTCTGCATGACCCAGTTGAACACCACCCCTCCAGACACACACACGCACACACATGATGTTACCCTTTGCATGTGATGATACTTGTGCCACAACCCTGTTATTCATACCATCGATGCAGGGACATGCTCATATGGGTCTGATGCACAGGGTGAATATAGTACAGTGTAGCAATATAATGCTGTATAAGGTGCTGTCTGCTGGCAATAGTTATGGGTACACATCGAGGTGTATGTACCTTGTTAGCCATGATGCACTATTGCTGTTAGTACTGCTGACTGACTGTAGTTTCACATACTGTATTCTGTTTGTGTTCCAGGTGTCTGTGTGTCTGCAGGCTGTGGGCCTGTTGACAGTAGCAATGAGGAGTGAGGCTAAGTGGAAACACTGTGACCTTTTCATAGCTAAAGTACAGCTGTATATGTACATGCAACAGTGTGTGAGGGGCAATTGTGGCAGACAGTGTGACCTTGCATACATACCCTTGACACAGCCAGCTAGCCTTCATACATGTCACCTGTGTGTTCTGTAGGACTGCAGGCTCACACATACAGAGGAGGTTACTTGAGTACTGACACTAGATCCCTTACAAGCTTAGCCATTACTTTAACTGCAACAGATTCAGCTATCAGCACCTGTTGCCCCTGCCATGACTGTCCCATCCACTCAACCTTCATGTAGTTGATGAGGGTATGCCTGGTACTGTGTATGACAGGTCTGGGTTATGTATTCCTAACACAGGTCGGCATGTGTTAGTCTGACCTGACAATCACCAGCATGTGTGTCTGCTAACTCATTTGCATGTCTGGCCTCTTGTGCTGGTAATGCACACAGAGTCATAGTCCTGTACATGGGGCAGCTGAAGAAGGGCTGAGCACAGCCCTTACCTGCACAGTCTTACAAATGACAGCACTAGATGCATAACATAAATAGCACAGAGGTAATGTAGTGTGGCAGTATCTGCCACTACTATTCAAGTGGGTGACAATTGCAGAGGCTGTTATGATTACCAGTGTTAGGTTCAGAGGCCCTTAACATGTTAGAGCCATCATACACACACACACACACACACACACACACACACACACACACACACACACACACACACACACACACACACACACACACACACACACACTGCTGCATGGGGACATGCATTGAAACACACATGCACATGGAGCTGACACTTCTCAGAGTAGATGAACGACCCATCTATTTATGTACAATACACAGTGATATGACCATTGCATGCACCACAGCGGCTTGGTGTTAGAAACTGTGTAACTGTGCTTATATGATGGATGACATCTGTATGGGCTGAAACCAGGTTGGCAATGAAGGTGGAAGAGGCACACAAAATGGTATAACCATCACATACACACAGTAAAGACAGCCACAGGTGCTGTGCATACAGAAACACATACAGTTTCCAATAGACATAATAGCAAATAGCATGTATAAAATGTCAATCTGCCACAGTAGAAGGAAAATTCTTTATTGCAAGAACAAAGTGAGCATTTTTACGACTTTCCAGGTCGCTTCATCAGACGTGATAAAACATCCCATGCCTTCCTTGATATATATACTTTCAAAGTGACCAATCAGTTAAGACAAACAAATATTTATATTGATTCAATTAATTTAAAAATAGTAGAAAAAAAATAAATAGACATAAAACTGTAAAAAACAGTATGCAACTTCAAATGTGAATGCCTATAGAACCATGTAGAAGTGAATTAGTGCTTTAAGGCTCTTGCCTTTAAAAATGGTTTCCAAGAAACAGTTTCATTAATGCCTGGGGGTTTGTCTGCATTTAGTTGCAGAATCCATTTTTGCTCAGCCTCTTCTGTTCTGTTTCTGATGTCACCCCATCTAATATTTTCTTCCAGAACTTCTAAAACTAAAAATTTAAAAACATGGTGCATCCTTTCAGCTTCTACATGTTTAGCTAGAGCACAACTCTATTTTTTGTTTACTATGTCCCTCATATGTTCTAAAATGACTTATTAGTAACCCTACATATCAGCTTGTATGTACTATAGTGTTATGTGCACACGACATGCTCCACATAGATTATATGCCTGGGACATAACACACAACCTTTTAAAACAAGTAGTCTTGTGAATGCTTTCATGGATGGTGGGATAACCCAACAGAAATTGTAATTGGTCTCATCTACTGCCCCTACAAACCTGCACAAGAGATAGAGTGACAGACTTTGTATCAGCATGATGTGTCAGGTATGATGTCTGATGCTGGCATGTGTGTCACTATGGTAACTGTGACATATTTGGCAATGATATCACAGGAATGCTCATTGTTAGGGGAGATAGACCACATATAGGTTGCAAACGTGGATATTCCATGTACATCTGTACAGATGACTGATATGGGCTGTATAGTGTTACATGGTGCATGTGAGCAGATGCCATTAACAGGCTCTGTAAAGTAATGTCATGGGTAGGGGGTCAACAGGCTTTAAAATGGTATAACCTACACACACACAACAGCCACAGGGGATATGCTTCACCCACAATGCTATAGTTGTCAGTATTGAGATTAGAACCCCAACCTATCTAATTATTTGCACTATAGTATTATGCAGTTATTGCACATGCCACAGAGCTTAGCGGGCTAATAAGTGTATACAAAGAAAGAAATACCTTCCCACTGCTGAGGTTATACTGCCGAGCAAAAAGAACAGCAAAAGCAAAGACAGGTAAATCACCTAGGCTGATACTACAAACAGAATGTTTGTAGAAATGAAGCTGGGTAATGTTGTCCACAAAAGACAATTCAAAGTTCCATTTAAAAGTGAATTTTAATGTCTCCAAAGTTAAAAATAGAGATAAAAGTCCCTTTTCATTCACAAACGATAAGTGCTTTCAAAAAATCTTCATCAGAACTTTGAATTGTCTTTTGCAGACGGCGTTACCCTGGCATGTGTTGCTGCAATAAGTGTATGCAGGTACAGCTAAAGTGAATGACATCAGTAGGCCTTGTAAAGTAGGGCAATGGGACATGCACTTGGTGATACACACCTCAGAATGGTATAACCCACACTGCCAGATGACATGATTCTCACCCAAACAGGATATGATTCTCACACACACAATATCACAGTTGCCACTATTGAGTTTAGAACCCCTGCCTATCAAGTTATGCATACTACAGTGTTACACAGTTAACACAAGCACAACAGAGCTTATGGGATTTAACAGTGTCCCAAGGTACATCTAAGGTGAATTACATCAAGAGCCCTTGTAAAGTATGGCAATGGGAAATGTATTTGGTGGGAAGGCATCAAAATACATTACCCTATAAACATTCACACTTACAAATACCTTCACACACACACATTTGCCAAAACTGAGAGTAGAACTCTTGCCAATCTAGTTATCTGTACTATACTTTTACTTAGCTATCACATATGCCATGGAGCTTATAGGGCTGAAAGCTGTCCAAAGGTACTTATAAGGACACTGACATCATCAGAACTGCTAAAGTAGGGCACTAGGAAGTGTAGTGGTTGGGAATGGACTAAAACCTTTGCACCTACAAAGAAACACGCACACACACACACACACACACACACACACACACACACACACACACACACACACACACTTACATTTGCCCAGACTGGGAATAGAACCCCTACCTACCTAGTTATTTGTACTATAGTGCTACACAGTTATCGCACACACTACAGAGCTTATAGGGCTGACAATTGTCCAAAGGTACTTCTAAGGTGAATCACATCAGCAGGACTCCTAAAGTAGGGCACTGGGAAGTGTTGTCAGTGGAAAAATCCTCAAAATACTTCGTCCTACAGACATACACACTTAGAAACACTTATACGCACACTTATACATTTGCCACAACTGGGAATAGAATGTCTGCCTATCTAGTTATTTGTACTATAGTGTTACACAGTTATCACACGAACTACAGAGCTTAGAGGGCTAACAAGTGTCCAAAGGTACTTCTAAGATGAATGACATCAGCAAGATTGCTAAAGTAGGGCACTGGGAAGTGTTGTGGGTGGGAATGTCCTCAAAATACTTCATCCTACAAACATACACACTTACAAACACTTGTACACACAGACACACATTTGCCGGAACTGAGAAAAGAACCACTGCCTATCTTATTTGTACTATACTGTTGAATAGTTATTGCACGTGCCACGGAGCTTATGGGGCTGAGGCTGAGGCTGTGCAAAGGTACTTCTAAGGGGAATGACATCAGCAGAATTGCTAAAGTAGGGCACTGGGAAGTGTACTGTGTGGGAATGGCCTAAAACTGTTTCACCAACAAACATACACTTACACTTTGCCAGGACTGAGATTAGAACCCCTACCTATCTAGATATTTGTACTATAGTGTTACACAGTTATCGCATGTGCTACAGAGCTTATAGGGGTGACACCTATCCAAGGGTACTTCTAAGGTGAATAACATCAACAGATCTTGTGAAGTAGTGCAATGGGAAGTGTACTGAGTGGGAAAGGCCTCTTAATACTTAAACCTACAGACACACACACACACACACACACACACACACACACACACACACACACACACACACAGGTGATGTGATATTATAACCCCCACCTCAGTACTATTACACAATGGAGCTCACCTTCATGCTGGCATGTGTGACTGGTTACGACCAGTATGCCACTGTCTGTAGCAGGACATCACTCTATGCCATTCAGGGTATTTGTGTGTATGAATCACTCTCTGTGTGTCCCCCTGCCTCTCTCTCTCTCTCTCTATCACTGTCTGTCTCTGTCTTCCTACATCTGTGTGTATGCTTGACATATTGTTATATGTTGCCCATATGTATGTCTGTGTATCACACACAACGGATGCAGATATATCACATATGGACCACCTACAACTAGCTAAGGGTAATCCTGTATAATGAGTGTGTGTAGGGGCAGTTAAGGTGTCTGTAAGCAAAGACATATCTGCACAATACAGTTATATAGTCCAATGTGGGTTCTGACATGGCCTGTGATTCTCTAAGTGTAGGAGCATGCCCAGTATGACCTTCTATAGTGAGAGTATGACTCCATTCCAGAGATAGTTGTACTCTGGTCTGGGGTTTTGTGTGCTACAGCCATACCTCCCAAAAGTAAACAGGAATTTGTTAGAGGTGCAGGGTTTGTTTTAGCAGACATTTTCTAACATATCTAAAGTCTGACACTGGAATACATTGTGTCATTACCTAGTGACAGATATTCTCAGATCATCACAGTGCTTTACTAGAGGAATACAAGATGTATGATGCACATACCAATATTATGAGCCCAACTATAGACATTCTTGCCCAAAAAGGCCAGCTGATAGGCATGGCTACAGCCAGTTGACTGATGCAGCTGTGGAAACAGTCCAGCAACTTGGTGATATACTGGCTGGGGATCTCCTGCTTGTGTGGTATTCTTCTTATCTGAAAAGTCATATCCTGTGGGTACAGAGTGCGTTCTACTGTGCAGAAAGGTCCAGTATCTGTGTAGTATATTCTACATAGCACTGTGACTTCCAGGTGTGTCAGTGGCAATGCAGTACAGAGTAATGTGGTGAACCACTGACAGACAGTTGTGTATAGGTTGATAGGTTGCTATGACATTTGTAGGGTATTGGCCCTGAAGCCCTTATAACCCATGCAGACAAGACTGTAGACCATGTTAAGACATGTCAGCACACAGAGCCCCTTTCCAGCAGGGACACAGGTGGAATCATAGGACTGTATTTTGTGTTTCCTGTGCACTTATACAGGGAGCACATATCTAGGGGTATTGAGGCACTTGACTTGCTGTGGACATGGAGTGTATTACACAGATGGAGGAGTGTGTCAGACACGTATCTGTCACACTGGCAAGCTGTACTGATATCACAGCCCAGGTTGATACTGCACCTACATGTTGATGGAGTGGGCCTTGACTTCCAGATGTGCAACAGTCCCATCAAGACAGGGTCTGGATTGCTTTGTATGCCAGACAGGGGTCAACTCAGCAGAGTCTGTATGGAATGGGATAGAGGGACAGTGCTGTTAGCCAATCAGTGTAGGGAAGGTGTTTGGGGTTTGGGGTAAGGCCTTAGTGTTTGCAAGACCCTTGTATGTGGAGTCTACATTGTCTGTGGTGTGTAGGTTTTTGGAGTTCTCATGTGTTTTTGCTTCTGATGTGTCTTTTGTTTGGGTTTTGGTTGTGTTGTGGACCTCCACTTACATGGGTGTGTGTTGTGTATTTGCAGGTGATGTTTACTGACTCCATACACTGTATGGCACCTATGTTGCTGCACAATTTGTTCTGGTCTGCACATTCTCCATTTGTATGGCCAGTTATGGCCAGTCATTCCCCTTCCCTTTATGTGTGTCTCTTTGTCCTTCTGTTGTCCAGTCACAGGTCACAGGCTTTGGCTACAGTGGCTGCTGTTATGTATTTGTAATTCTGATGTGGGTGGGGTAAATGCCGTAATATCACACACAAGGTTATGGACTTCACACCTCTGAGTGTACCTATTTAGGAGATTGTCCATTATTGCACCACTTCATTTGCTGTGGTCCTTAGACTGTTTGTGTTACTGTATGTTATTATGAGGCTACATGTGGGCCTAGCTGTCATACCATCACAGACTGACATCTGGACAGGCCCATATATGACAGTCAGACAAAGGCCCACACATTGGGACAGGATGTTAATAATGTTCTGCCAAACATAGACAGTTGGGAGACTGGTTTGGTAATTGCTTGCTTTCTCTTATGGGTATGATGTCTGCTTCTCCGCTTTCTGCTATTGCTGTTTTGACTTGACCCTTTCTTGTTTTGCAAATAGTTGGCAGGCAAATGCCATGTTAGTACAAGCAGAACAGATATACAAGGCATACTTCTGCTCCTTCTGTGACAACCTCTGTCATTCCAGGGGTATGGCTATTGACCAGTGACATGTTGTCAGTGCTGACACAGAAAGGTGGCAGCCTTTTATAAACTGGCAGTACACTGACCTTCAGGTACCTGCTGTCCTACTAGGCACCATACCTCTCAACTTCTGAGCGCCAGACATCTGGAGAAAGCCATAAGTAATTGGGGGACAAAGGCCTAAATATAGGGACAATTTTTAAGTATTGGCCTTACAAACCTAGAAAGGTGATACAATAACAGCATGCATTTTTCTATAGTGTATGAAGTCTGACACTACAATCTGTCATTATTTTCTGACCTTAGTCTTGCATTATTTGCCAGTGAATTGCCATACAACCCATATTTCATGATATACAGACCACAAATATGATGCAAACCTCTGGACATTCTGCAATAGGTCTCTACAGTTGAAAGGTATGGTAGGCACTGTGTAGGTTACTCCAAGGTGTGTACTGTCCACATGTATGACTCCCTGTCCATGACTTGTCCAGCTTTCCTGCAGTAACAGATATTGATATTTGGCCAGTGTGTTCAACTCCTACCGTAGGTGTAGCTGACATACAAAATAGTTGGCACTGCAGTTCTTGGAACATGGCCCTGTCAACCACAGTACTGTACCTAGGCCACTAAGACACAACATCCGGGAGTAAGTTCTGGCCACATCCTGACAGTATTAACCACACATATGCATAGCTCATTGACCCCTGCATATCGTGGACATGCAACAAGTTATCATGTTGATTGTGACAGGCATGGGAATGTGTGCTCTGCTATTTCTCTACAAACATGCATGTTACTGCACTTCTATAGAAATATGGGTGCATGGGGGGCACACCTGTCAACTGTACACATTTGCACAGACTGTGCTGATATTTGCTTTATATTTTGGTTCCATTTAGCATAGTATTGTGCCCTGTCTTGGAGAATAGAGACATATCACTAAAGACCACAGGTCAGATTGTAATGGCATACATTTGATTTTCAGACATCTTACCCTTCAGAGCCTTACTGCAACTGCAAGACCTGCTGTAATATCACTGTGTAAGTCTGTAGGGGATATTTCCTCATCGTTGCCATTTCTGGGCCTTTGCCAGACATTTCTTTATGGTTTTCTATGGCTGACTTGCTGGGTGAGGCTGTGGGGTGGGTATGGGACCCAGACATTGACATCCATGCATGTGACCTATGACCCCCCAACTAGTTGGCCCCTCACATATACCGCAATGGGATTTGTCACCTTGGGTACTACTGAATAGTGTGGGGAAGGCATCATTGGGCAAACATTTCCTGGTGTCCCACATAGCTGTCAGTTGTCTGCTGTTATCCCATAGGCCACCCCTATTTCCATGCATGCATGCAGTGATACCATAGATATGCTACCAGAACATAATACTCCATTCATTTATTGTTAAGAAGAGATTTACCTTGTGCCTGTGGCAGTTGTGAGGACGGTGCTTGAGGGCTGCCTATGCGTTATGCACACAGTACACTGCCTATACATGGTAAGTTACAAGTATTGTGATATATGTGGCATCAATTTTACTGTGTGTGCGAGTCGGAGAGAGGTGTCAGTCCCTGGGTCCCTACAGTTTCAGTGTGTGTGCTATGCATTGCTTCTTTGCCAAAGCCAGGGTGTACTGGGCACGCCTCTGTCTGCCTACAGGGGCAGGCTCAGGGGATTCCTCCTCCAAGTCCATACATATTATAAATAACGCCCTAGTCTAATTGACTTGTAAATACCTACTTATTACTGCTTAGACTTGTAAATACCTACTTATTACTGTTTAGATATAATATCTGAGTTAGCAATGATAGTGACTATATATTTGTAAACTTTACTAATTGTGATACAACTCTTTTTTTTTCTCTTCAAATTGTACTAACATATTCTTTTGCTTCATGTACTCATCTTGTATTGTAATAACCTGTTGTTTAACAAAATGTATCTATGGAGCTTTTCTCCCCAGAACTCCATTGAAAAGGGGCTCCTTCGGCCCAATTGGACCATCCTGGAAAATAAATTTAAAATAAATAAATACATTACTAAATAAATAAATAAATAAATAAAGTCCCTCTGTGCCTGTGGGGACCTTGGCAATGGTGGGGGCTGTGTGGCCCTTACCCATGCTGTTCCTGCTACAGCTGTTTCTGCAGGATTATATTGTGTAGCATGGCACATGCTACGAACATGTGTGAACATGTGGCTGGAGAGTACAGCAGGGCTCCACAGATATGTCAAGGCAGCAGAACCATGACTTGAGCATCCCAAACACATGCTCTATAATGTTCCTGGTTTGTGTGTGTGCCTCATTATGGCATTTTTGAGTGCGTGTGTGTGCATTTCTGATGGGTGTCATCATCTACGGCTCCAGTAAATAGCCAGCATCCCCCACCAGATGGCCATACAGGATGTCCCCACTGGCTAATCCCTGGTACATCTATGAGGAATGCCAGATGTGGGAGTCATGATAGCTTCCAGGGCTGCCAACACACACATTAATGATAAAGCCCTGGGCATTACAGATGACCTGGCAGTTGATGGAGTGAAAGCCCTTGTGCTTTATGTAGACCCTACCCTGTTCACCGGGTGGTGCTTTGATGTAGATGTGTTGCAGTCGATGGCACCCAGTACCTCCGTGCAGTCTGCTACATGGTGGAAGAGGCGCATTTTGCTGGTCCTCTCCTCAGGGGTGCTGGGGAAGTAAATGTGCTCACCGGCATGTGGTAATATGGCATCCAGAAACTGGTGGAGTACCCTGGATGCAGATGCCTGTGAGACCCCCATGATGTCACCAGTAGGTCTTTGGAAAGTACCTGTAGTTAGTATTCTTAAGGCTACACATGCCTTGGTATCCAGCGGGATGGTTTCCCCTCTGTTGGCTATGGGTCTGTGGTGAGGCCAGCAGAGCTCAATGAGTTGATGAAGTATGTCTCTGTCCACCCAGTAGAGATCTAGTATCTCCAGATCATGTAGCCCCTGGTAGGTTACCCCAGGTTTGAACACTCTTCTCCTTCTCCTCAGTCTGGGGTGGTTGTCAGCATTATCCTCCTCACCGTCCTCAGCCTCTGGCACATACTGATGTATCAAAGTGACAGCAGCCCCTAACATTTTGCCAGTTAAACAGCCTGCATTTAATTGCTGGAACCTGTGTTCTGAGAGACTGCCTTCCAGACTATCTGCGAATATACAGAGCTGAGAATAAATTTTTTGGTTATAGAGTTTGTACTGTTAGTTGTTGCTTAGATCTCTGTTGAAACTGTTGTCTCACTGTTCTGAGAGACTGATCTGCAAATATACAGAGCTGAGTATATATTTTTTTGGTTTTAGAGTTTGTACTGTTAGTTGTTGCTTAGATCTCTGTTGAAACTGTTTTGTCCCACCCACCCTTCCTATTTTTGGTTTGTAGTTTAAATTTGGTGGCTTTTGCAGTTGCCCGCCCCACTGTAGATTTGATCTGGGACACTCCCTCAGTCCCATCTCTTTACCACATTCTACCTAAAAAACTCTTTCTGCACTTGCTTTTAGTCCTTTTTAATTTAATTACATTTTTTAAACTGTTTGGTCTAATATTGCTACATACTCAAGTGTGCTAGCTTGCATTGCATGTGGTTTTGCTACTTTTCTGAAAAAAAAAAAAAAAAAAGAAAAACTGTAAGCCTGTTTCCTACCTTTCCTGTAACTAGTGTTCCAGATACAGATTTGCTGTATCCAGGACTGTATGTAGGCTTCTGAGCTCCCCAAGCCTTTCTGTGTTGGAGGGAAGCCTTCTAGCTTATCAGTGGGAGTGGTAAGCACTAGGTAACCTGTCTACCACATAAGGAGTGGTTCTGGCCAAGAAATTGTAGTTACTGGCCGTTTGGGCAATCTCTTCCATCTCTCATAACTTTCTGATTTGAAAGCCTGCATTTGCACTAGTTTATGTCTTGTAACTCATCTAGTGCAGATACAGATTCTTAGATTTAGCACTTAAATTTGCTTATTCATGCTCAGCACTTGTTCAGAACTTGTAAGCACTAAATAAGCTACTAATTGCTATAGCACTCAGTCTTCCTCATAACCTAGAGGAAAACAGTTGTTGTACTTACTTTTCTCACTTGCTTAGAGAAAAACAGCTTTTGTACTCACTTTCCTCACTTATCTAGAGGAAAATAGTTGTTTATTCAGGCATGTCCAAGGGTCAGCTCCCAGTGTTCTCTCCTGTCTATCTGATGAATATGGGCATCTTGAGGCAATGTAGAAATCGCCTCGTGTACACAGACAACCCTCTTGTCCTATCACC
Source organism: Protopterus annectens (assembly GCF_019279795.1). Lineage (NCBI taxonomy): Eukaryota > Metazoa > Chordata > Ceratodontiformes > Protopteridae > Protopterus > Protopterus annectens. The sequence goes on from NC_056730.1 coordinate 193,605,963, forward strand.
CAACACTACAATCTGTGAGAGATGCACTTATCTAGCCAAACTGGAGGTAAAGCTCTCTCCAACCAAGACTGAACTTGACAGTCATGAGGAGAAGGTAAACATTTGCACCACACCACACTCATCACATAGTCTCACTAAATCTACACCACCAAAATCCACACATAGTAACACAAAAACATTTGCGAAGGCTCCCAATAATAATCTGTCTAAGCAACAGAGACCTCCAAAGCAGAAATGCAAGCAACCTCCATCCCCCAACACAACCCAAATGACACATAGCCCACAAACTCAGTCTGCCACTCAACCACAGCCAATAAGGCAAAACAATGTACCCAACACACTAGTCATAAGTGACTCTATAGTCAGGCACACTGATGTCCCACTCAACAGGCTAAACAAGGAGAAGGTTACTGTCAGCTGCCTGTCGGGTGCCAGGATCCGCCACATAACCCACACATTCAGGTCACTCTACAACAAGTACAAATATGACTCTGTCATTGTCCATGTTGGTGTGAATGACCTGAGACGTACCTCTCTGGACTACATGAAAAGAGACATGGAAGAGCTCTCCAATCTTGTAGCCCAGGCAGGTATGACCCTAGCCCTGAGTAGCATTCTGCCATCACCTAGAATGATACCGCAGTACAAGGACAAAATGATTGACTTCAACAATTGGCTAAGCTTCTGGTGTCATTCTAAGCGGATCCAGTATCTGTCTGCTTGGGATGACATGGTCGACAGACCACGATGCTTTGCCACAGATGGCCTGCATCTGTCACCCCTGGGATTCCGGATACTGGCTAAGGCTCTTGCTGCCCCTATAGTGCCTTTTTTAGCCAAGGTTCAAATAACAAATTCACCACCATAACAGGAACAGGCAAGCAAAAACTAAGGGTAATGCTCCTCAATGCAAGAAGTCTAAATCTCAAAATGCACTCACTCGAGGCACTCCTTAAAATGGAGAACTTCGATATCTGTGCAATGACTGAGACCTGGTTTAAGGCTCCAGAGAGCACACCTGGACTACCAGGCTATAACTCATACCACACTCTTCGGCCATGTAACCTGGACCAAAACACCAAAGGCGGATGTGTGTCCATATTCATTAAGGATATCCACACCTCCAGGCTCAGCATAATGCATCTGAGGTTATCCAAGTGCAACTAACTCTGGGCAAAACTGCAATCCAAATTGTAGCTTGCTACAGATCCCCCACCATGCCCCAGGATTCCCACTCCTCTTTTCTTGATGTACTGGAAAATATTAGGGTTCAACCAAACACCCTAATAATGGGTGACTTCAACTACCCCACCATTAACTGGGAAAACTACTTGTGTACCAACTCCTTAGCTCAACGCTTTCTGGAATTCATAAACTCCAATGCCCTCGATCAACTTATCCACACCCCCACCAGGGGCAACAATATATTAGACCTAGTCATTACCAACATGAGTGACCGGTGTTCCACACCTGAAGTCAACTCCTCGTTGGTCCGATCCGACCATAAGCTAATCACCCTTGATTTCCACATCCTGCCCCCACCCCCATTAAGGAAACCATGGTAAAAAATGTCTCCATAGTTAACTTCATGCTTCTTAAGACAGAAGTGGTGAACTTCATGACACCCATGCAGATGGACAATACAGTTACAACTGCTGAATCCTACACAAATGCACTCTATAAGCACTTATACGAGTGCATGAATTGTGCTATCCCAAACAGAACCAAGATGCTATCCTACAAAAAAAGGAAGCCAATCTGGTGGTCCCCTGCCATAAACAAACTGTACAACAGAAGGAAGAAACTGTTGGAAAAGAGTGGAGAAGCTCCCTGGTCAGCCTCAGTAAGAAGCTGAGATCCCTTATAAGACCCTCCAAAGCTAGCTACGAAAACAAAATCACCACTAATTCCAAGGACAACCCAAAGCATTCTATAGCTATATGTCAAGAATCTTGATGGCAACACCCAGATCTGCTCTGAGTTACAGCACAAAGGCATGAAAATTACAGAACCAACTGATATTGCCATCATCCTGGCAGATATGTTCAGTGCTAACTTTACCCCTCTCACCCCCTAAAGGGCCCATATCTATACAGGAAGAATGCAGATTCCCTGTAATCACAACTACACAGGTAAAAGCTGCACTCTCTAAAGCCAAAAACACAGCATCCATGGGACTGGACAACATCCCAGGCTGCGTTTTATATGAACTTCAGAATGAACTGGCTCCCCATTCAAGCACCATGTTCAATAATAGCCTCACATCAGGCTTTGTGCCCACTGAATGGTGCACAGCAACAGTTATCCCACCCCACAAAGGGGGAGCCACCACTGATCCCGGGAACTATTGACTATTAGCCTGACAAGCCTGGTCTGCAAGGCCATGGAACGTATCATCATGGAACTAATAAACAAAGACATTGGTAACCTCCAAACTCTGGATCCCACCCAGTTCAGGTTTTTGAAAGGCAGATCATGCCTCCTGAACCTGATTGACTTCTTTGAGGCAGTCACCAAAGCCATAGATAAAGGTAAGGTGGTTCACACAGCCTATCTTGACCTCGCCAAGGCTTTCGACACCATCCCCCATTCTGGAATTATAGCTAAACTCACTAAACTAGGTATAAATCCCTACATCACAAGATGGGTTGCCAACTGGCTCACTGACAGAACCCACACTGAAAAAGTTGCAGACTCCAAATCTGACCTCAAAGCAGTGACAAGTGGAGTACCACAGGGTTCCATCCTGGGACCTCTCCTGTTTGGTACCTAACTCTCTGAAGTACAGGATAACACAGAAGGCCTCTGGCTAATGAAGTTTGCAGATGACTGCAAACTAGGAGCCAGAGTCTAGTCCCCAAATGATGTGGACATCCTACAGAAGGGCCATGCTGAGACAGATGCCTGGTGTCAGAGCCATGGCCTCAAGCTCAGTGCCAAAAAGTGCAGTGTCATCCCCTTTGGTAAAAACTCTGTACCCATGAACTACCACATAGGCAGCAATCTACTTAACACCGAATGCGTGATAAGAGACTTTGGGATCCAGGTGGATAGTAGTCTCTCCTTTTATAGTCACATCACCACAGTAGTCAGGAAGTCCTTCTACATGGCACACCTCATCATAAAAGGGTTCTCATCCAGAAAAAAAGAGGTCATTGTTCCCCTCCACTCGACACTCATTAGACCCATTATAGAGTACAAAGCCCCTTTTGGAATGTACTTCACAAGACATCTGCAGCAGCTGGAAAGGCCACAGAAGTACCTCACAAAGAGGATTACTGGCCTCAAACAAATGCCCTACACTGACCACCTCAAAAAACTCCAGCTTTACTTCGTAGCATATCGCCTACTCCGAGGTGGTCTCTGCCTAAGATATAAAGCTATGTCTTACCCAGAGCTGTTGGACATGCTACACTTAAAGAAATCCCAATCCCTCCAAGCTACACACTCGAGGGACCTACACCTTATCACCACAATAAACAGGACATGCTGGAGGAATAGATTCCTGTCCCAGAGACTTCCCATACTCTGGAACAGGCTACCCATCTATGTCAAGCAAAGTTCTTCATTAGCACTCTTCAAGAAAAATCTTGATGAGTGGATGGGAAATAGGAAATACACCCCAGGGATCACTTCTGTGTCTCTGCTCGACAGTGGCACAGGAAAATAACTTTCTTGGGTGGCGTAAGCCAGGGAACCTTGTTGGCTAGGCTTACATAGGCCTTTGGGCCAATAGCCTAGTACCTACCTATGAACAAATGAACCTAAAATTCCCCCGAGTGTGTACACCAATGGTGCAGAGTTTGTGGGGAAAAAACAGACTGAAATATGTTTACAAAGTTTATACTGTTGTGCTGCAGATGCTGCCTGTGTGATTGCCTGACTATGATACATTCCACCTGCCAGCTATATTATTTGTACTTGAGTGCCTTTATTCTGCTATTTCCCCTTTTTTCTCTCTTCCCATTTCCGCCCCTTCTAAGCACCCGTTGCTGAAATGTAAACACTTCTGCTGGTTCCTGTTTTTTTTTCCTTGTTTCCCTTGTGTTTAAGCCCCGTGGCATGCTGTACAAACCCCTGCAGCTATAATAAACAGTTTTGTACTGAACGTACCTTCCCAGAGACTTGAACATGCTCAGCATTTCATAAACTAGCTCAGACACACCTTGATTAGCTGTGCTTAGCTAAGCACAAATAGGGGCCCTGGAGCTCCAGTGTGCTTACACCAAGCATGACATACCCCCCCCCCTTTTTCATGTCAGCTGCTTCTCCTGCTTACACTGCAGCACTTTAGCTCCTACATGGTTGGGTGCAGGTGGACATGGTTTCCCATTTTGATCTTCAATAAATTTTGCTCATTGGGATACCCCACTGCCTTAGTCCCTTGTTACACCACTACACTGGAGCCTATCTCCTTAACAACCAGTGTTAACCATTAGTGTTTTGGTTCTGCATGCTACCCACTATAATGGCAAAATGCAGGTTTCACTTAAATTTGTGTTTTTAATTTTTTTTCATATTTTCTGCACGATCGCGTTAGTATGCTGCTGCGCTACACTTAAACATCCGAAACTGGCCAAAAAAGAATACACTTTTATTTTCATAATTTGAAACTGTTTTCCATGCCAATGGCCATATTTTTGGCCATTGGCATTCCTAATAGTCATAATAGATGATTTACTTTGAGCTGTCATGCCCCCCATTTAAATTTTTGCAGAAATCTACATGGTTAGTGACCGAATACATTTCTGCAACAGACTCTACTCTGATATGGATGCCTGCCTGCTTACTGAATTGCTAATTCACTTTATTTGCATCACCAGCAAATGAGGTAATTAGCATTATTCAGTGGTGTCCATGTTAGAATAGTACTGGCAGGCTCGTGCACACCTCCAGCCTTTTTTACTGGATCGCTCAGTGGCCATATTCCATGCAGAAGCTGCTACACTATTCTGACATCATGAGATTGCTTTATTGAATTCCAGGGTATGTGTAAATTCTAAAATTCATTCTCAGTCATAACTGCTTGCAGATATATCTACAAAATCTTATACAAAATAGTTTGGCTCCACAAAGTGGGTGATAAGTGTTTTTGTGATATCCAGGTAATCTTACATACTGGAGTCAAAACAGATTATATTGAAAAAAAACTATGCAAACTGCATCCAAACAAAGCACAGGGAGGAGACAGAATAACTAATAATGACATGAGAACACATCAGTAAGAACTTACAGCACTATTATATCCATTATTTACTAGGTCAAGACCAGAGATGTGCTTATTAAACCCATATTTAAGGGAAAGGAGAATAGGACAAACCTAGAGGCATATAGACCCATAGGTCTACTTTTATGTTGTGGAAAAATAATGGAGAAGCCAATATTGGATAAGTTATTGTCAGAACTGGAAAGGCTGGAACTTGAAACCATATATCAGCATGCATATGTTGAAAATAAATCTATTACTACCTGTAACAAGATGTTCTATAACAATATAATAACACATGTGAATGAACAATTGTGCAGTGATGTAGTTTTTATAGATTTAACTTCAGCATTTGGCAGGGTCATACACAAAACACTAATCAATACATTTCAACAACTAGGTGTTGATTTACTCTTGATAAGATGGATGGCTGCATGGCTTACAGATAGGAAATGGCAAATATCATACAGCAATTGGACAGGTAAAATTCTTGGTTACAGTCAGGGTATCCCACTGAGCTCTGTCCTAGGCCCTTACTTGTTTAGATTGTATATTTCAGACTTATCTTTTTTATCTGTGGTGTTCTACAGTCTGTATGCAGATGAGCTGAAGTTGGGTAAACTGATTGCATGTGTTAAAGATAGGGCACGTCTGCAGAAAAACTTGACTAAATTGACCATTTGGGCACAGAAGAATAATATGCTGATAAATACATGAAAAGCTAAGCATATGAGATTTGAGAGACATAAAATTAAACATGAATATTTAATACAGCACACAGAGATTGAAACTGTAGATTCATTTAAGGACTTGGGTTTATGGGTAGGTCCAGCTTTGAGCTTTTCTAATCAAATCAACCAACTGGTTAATGATAGTTATAGAACTATAGGTTGTATAACAAGGTTTATAAAGTCTATAAAATCAGAAATGATGAACTCATTGTTTGTTAATTATATTAAACCCAAACTTGAGTATGGCATAACAATTAAGAAACCTTATAAAAAAACAGTCATTACTAAGCTGGAAAGAGTACTGCAGAAATATTCCAAGAGCATGCATGGATATGAAAACTTAAGTTATTATGAATGATTAAAATATATGAACTTGTACAGTGCCTCTTACAGAGATATTCAAGAGGAGATCTTATTCAGGTATATAGGGCATTTATAGACAACTATCTTTGGGAATATTTGGGGTTATCAAAAAAGCAGTAGAGAATTTTCAGGCAACCTGTGTAGAAGATTCTATAGGAATGAGAACTGTGGTTCTCTGAGAGATCAACTGATGCATGGAACAGACTACCAAACTACACTAAAGCAAGCACTAGTTTATATATTTTTAAGAACAGCCTGGACACATTATGGAAGCAACTGTTCTGGTATATTGGCAGGCTAGAAGGGCATTAATGCCCATGATTGAAATATTTGTATGTTTGTATGTATGTAACAACAGTACTCCATATAAACTATTTACAAGGTCAAGAAAATAACAATACTTCCTAGTGGAGGCCATACACCTATTTACAGAAGACGCGGGTGGATGAAATCTTACTAAAAAGGCAGTGGATTGGAGCAAACAGTATGCATATACCCATGTAGATCATCAATTCCCCACCCTCCCTCCCTCCTCATTTAAATCTGTTTATATAACTAGGTGATCTATTAACAATGACAAAGAAGTCACAAACATGTTTCTAGGTCCTTTAGTTATACATGAGAACACATAGTTAAAAAAAAAACAATATAAAACCACTACTGCAACTTGGCGCATTAATTAGTTTGATGAGATAGCGATATTGCACATAGGAAATATCTGAGTAAGCTGTTCCTTATCAGCTATATAGCCAGTATTTAAATATACTTCTTGTAAGTAAGAATAATGCATTCAATGTTAAATTATAAATCTTAAATAAAACCCTGAGATCCTGATAATTTCAGCAGGCAAAATATAGTGCCTTTCCTCAAAGGGTTCTTCTTGGTGTGGTTATTCAGCTTTGCTGTCATTGTCACTTAAAAATGGAAAGAGATTAACTGATGAAATCTGGGGCAAATCTGAATTAGTCTTTGAGGAGGCCTGCTGAATATTGCCTTCTGAGTTCTCTGACAGGTGTGATGGGTCTTCTATCCTCTGTGCACTGAGGGGTAGCTTGTTGCAATTTAGAAAGTCCCTCTTCTGGAAATGTAAAGGTAACTGAGCCTCCAGGCAAAGAAACTTGCAGCTGTGCTGGATATTGTAACCTTTATCTCTAACGAGACTGTCTATGTAGATGAATCACTGGTTGTAATGCTATCCTCTTAAGCCTGGTAATTGCAAATAGTCATGGTCAAATAGGACACATCATTCTACTATTTTTGCTATTTTACTAGGTTGCCAAAATGTAGACAGTATTTTTCTTTGAGGCTAAAGTTTTCAAACCTTACCAACACTGGCTTTGGAATTTTAGAGTGCAAATATTGGGGACTGAATACCGCGTGTGCACATTCAATATAAATGTGTTACTCTTCCAATCCAGTTCAACTTGCAATTGAGGAATGCATATGTAACAGGAAATCAGTACCTTCCTCTTGTTCAGGTCTCTCAGTAAAACAGATACTTTTCCATCTGCCCCTGTCTTCCAGGTCCATTAATTTATCTTCTGTCAGCTCTTTGTGGTCTTCACTTGTGCCAGCTCTGTGTTTAACATTCCTCACTTCACTTTCTATGATGGTAATGTGATTGGAGAGGCTTGTCAGGGCTGATTGCACATCATTCAGCTTCATTGGGTCAAGTACTTATTCATTTTCTGTACTTTCATCAACATCCACTATAAACAAGCGTGTTGTAAGTCCTTGTTGGCCATTCCTGAAGCCATTGCAGCAGTGGAAGTGTGTTGACTAAATTTTAATGGATCTACATCGTATATTACTGGGAATTCTCCCTTCTGTCTTATATATCTATCAAAGTCATAGGTCACTTCAAAGCCAACATAATATCCTTGTCTGAGGGCCTGAAGAAATTCAAAAGCAACATTCTGATGACTCAGTCACTAAGGCTCCTAAAGAAGGCAATTCACTTCTAAATGCAAGCTACATGAGCAGGACAATTGTATTAACATGTTCTGATCTCAAGTCAGGAGGCTGGCAGGAAAAGATTCCTAAGTAATAGATAGTTTCTGTCACAATAGGGTGGCAAGAATGAAGCTGTGATTTAAAAATAAGGTAACAGCATGTACTAGGAATAAAAAGAAAAGGATGCTGACTAAGAAAACGTAAACATGATGTTTATAGGCAGCAAGATTTAGTAATATAGAAGGCTAGAAAATATTACTATCGGGGAGCTGATGCGGGTATTAATCTTCTTACTTACATGTATTGAAGTACAGTACCAATGTTGCACAATGACTGGCATGTTACTCTACAGCTAATCCCAGTTTGGAAGGCTCAGCACAGCTACTGGTAGTTTGGTCTAGTAGATTCATGACTATTTGCAGCTGTTGGCCAGTAAACTAAATGCAAACAATATACGGCAAATTGGTTTTAACTCTGGATTAACAGGCACAAAATGTGTATCCCATCAGAGAATGTAGGTAGGTCTATGAGCAAGCAACACAATTAAAGCATCTTAGTCAAGTTAAAATGCACAGCAATATTAAAGATTAGTTTAAACCATACAGTTATATGAACGCTTCCAAATACACAGTCAGAAAATCCATATATCAGTTGCAAAACATTGAAGTTTGCTTAGTGACAATGCATGGCAACAAAAATCTCTCAGCAAAGGAACTTCTGCAGTATATGGTCTGCTGTAGTGCAAAGAAGCATAAATTGACTGCAAGCTCAGTAAGTCCATACATAAGTACAGGGGCAAAAGTAATGTGATGACCTGTGATCTAACTAGAAATGAATCTTGTATGATAAAATAGTAAACTATATGCAGTCAATGAAGTGCAAATACACAATACATCACACATAAAACCTAGTTGTGCAGCAAAACAAAGGCAATGGCTTTGCATCATGGATATCCATCATGCATAGCTTCAGTCAATTCAGTCTCTCAGTCCTTTTGAAATGTTCCGCTGGCAAAAAAAGGAAAACCTCAGTAAGGTGATTAATATGAATCTGCTCTTGAGGAAGAGACAATTAAAGCATTATTCTGAGCTGCAAATGAAGAATTTGAGCTGAGCTATTTCTTTATAACTGATGAAGCATTAAGTGTCAAAGTACTCACAGTCACATCATCTTTTTCTGGGTGATAAAGGGATTCTGATAGTTTAGACTGCTGGATGTTTTATTTGTTTGCTTAGTTTTTAGTAGTTGCATTTATTTCAGATTGCTGAGGTACATTTGACTTTTGTTTATTATTTAATACTACACATCTACGCAGACCATACTGGTGAATATTGACAAATATATTACTTAAGTTATTGCACAGGGATTCATTAGTCAGTTGGTTAATTAGTTATTAGATATTAGACATCAAGTTGTAGATTAACAATATAGATCCATTTCAGGGGTACACTGAACCACAAAGTCTAAAACAAGTATAATCTGTAGTACCATAAAAAGCACCATAAAGCACAAAGGGTCCGAATGGAGAGATGATAAATCAGCAAAGGAGAGTAGTATTGGTGGAACTGAATTCATTCTCAAGTCTTGGTGAGTACCTTCACAATATGGACCCTGCTTTTCACAAAATCTCACCAATATCACACTGAGATATATATATATATATATATATATATATATATATATATATATATATATATATATTATCATGGACAGAAGTAGGTTAAAAGGGAAAAAAGATAGCTGGGTGCACAAGACCCAGAATAAAAAGTGTCCAATCTTGGTAGGTGCACTGGTACCAGAACTGGAAAAATTGACAATGCAGAATCCTCAAGATACGGAAACATTCCTACAGTGGGACCAGGCCATGCCCAAGGGGAGGATGGCCTCCTGTTATAGAAAGAAGTAGCAGTCCACAAAAATCACAAAAAAAAGATAGTCCAAAAAAAGATCCATAAAGACGATAGAGTGGACTATTGAGGATAAGAAAGAAATTATGTATTGTTACTATTACACAAGAAGCCCAGAATTTCCAGACATAAGATATACAAAACGATTAAGAGAGAAATTATAGGAAAGAAAAATACTTCCACAAGAAAAACTGTCAGAAGCTTCAAATAAAAATTTGTGTTCATCAGTACAACATATTTATGACCAATATATGTAACTCCATATGAATTGCATAAGGACTCATTACTTGGCACATTGTGGGTGCTGCAAAGAGCACTTTTGGCTAACATCAATGCTTGGAACAATACTAATTTCTTGAACTTTAATCGTACTTTGACTTAGGAATGGGATATATTCCCATCATGGTATTAGAAGCCCAAAAGACTAGGAGAAATTAAAAAGAATTACACATTAGCAAGCTGTACACTATGTTGGCATATGAATATAGGATATTGGCTGCTTTTCTAAGGCTGTCCCTCCTAGGTTTTTGAATACTGGCCAAAACCTTGTCCACCCCCAAAGTGCCTCTTTAGGCAGTGCTATCCTGATAAATCTACCAACATAGCTAAACCAAATTAGATGATCTAAAGGTGTCACTGTTCAATGCCGGGATTCTAAGCAAGAAACTCCACTCTCTGCAAGCTCTCCTCATTATGGAGAATATAGACGTTTGTGTTGTCAATGAGACTTGGTTTAAAGCTGCAGAGAGTAATCCAGCAGTGCAAGGCTATAATGCCTTCCACACATTTAGACCAGCTACTGCACATGTTGAGTCTAAAAGTGGATGAGTCTCAATTTACATCAAATACAAATACACCTTCAGGCTGGTCAAACAGTGTGACAGATTTGAGATTCTCCATGTCCAACTTATTATAAGTAAAGTCTCATACCATATCCTTATGAGCTATATGTCCCCCTCCATGACCCAGAAAGCCTATTTCAATTATTTGAACAAACTGAATACACTCACCACTCAATCCAACACAATTTTCCTACACACCTTTAGCTAAAGCAACATCACCTGGGAATTATACATGACCTCAATCATGCAGTAAAACCAAAAATGAACCAGCACCAGAAGAAAAAGGCTGAATGCTTTAATTAAGCAACATCAATCTTGAAAAGTACCAACAAGTACCAACAACTTGCAAACCGGTTTCGGCTATAATTTTAGCCTTCATCAGTGCATCAAAAAACAAAACAAATGGTGCATCTTGGTTCCTGCTTATATAGCCAAAAGTTTTAAAGCTATACATACATGCAATTGAACTTAGTAATATAAAGATTGTTTTGTAAATATACCAAAACTTCATTAATAAAAGTAAAACTAGAATGGCATGAAAATTATACATTTTCATCATGCAATTCAATCATGCAGTGCCATAGATTCCTGGACTTTGTGAACACAAACACACTGGAAATGCTAGTATACTTGCCCCAGGCAGCAAGTATGCTTGATCTGGTCCTTACAGACATGGAGGAATGACGCCCACCCACCCCAATGTAACGTCCTCATTAGTCAGGTAGACCACACAGCTGTCTCAGCTAATCCAGGAACATGGATTGTCACTGGACCCTATTGAGTTAGTTTTTGTCAAAGACAGGTTATTCCTATTTAACCTGGTCGAATTCTTCCAGTAGGTCACTAAAGCTATGAACAAAGGCAAAACAGTGTACACTGCCTACATCAACCTGGCCAAGGTGATTGACATAATGCCTCACTCAAACATTGTAGTTAAACTTGCACAGTTAGGCATAAACCCAAATGTCACCCGATGGCTAGCAAGATGACTCACTGACAGAATGCAAGAAGTCTGGATAGGAAATTCATCCTCCACAAAGAAGCCAGTTACTAGCCGAATCCCACATAGATAGGTGCTGGGGGGACATCCTTTTTGGCATCTACTTCTCTAAAGTCAAGGCAAACATCAAGGGGTTCTGGCTGACGAAGATTGCAGATGACTGCAAACTAGGCAGGGTAATTGATTCCCTTAAAGACATAAATATCCTTGAAAAGGGCCTAACACAGAAAAACAACTGGTGACTGAGCCACAGACTAAAACTCAATGCAAAACTCATCCCTTACCATATTCAAATGTAACTAGGACCAACGGATGGGAAATTGTAAATTTACCCCAGTTAGGCACCTATGTCCCTAATGGACAGGGGTAGCCTGTGCACAATTGACCAGAACAAGTCCACATCATAACTGTAAAATTCTTTGGGTATTGAAACATGTTAGTAATATTTTAGTAAATGTGGGATAAGCTTGGCTAAACTTAAAATGGCTGTAAGGCCTAGTAATCACCTATGGACCTATGAACTTAACTGTAATGCAAGCAAAATAATGCACTACTGTAACAAAGTATTTAAAATATTAAATCAAAAATATACAGTGCAGTAGTGAGCAATATAAAATACATTAACAAGCAGTGTAAACAGGCTAACAATACATTTTCTGTATCTATGATGGAAGTGGATTCCAAGGTTAAAAGAATACAGTTCCGACTAGCATCTACTTGACTACTAAGATGAAACCTGAGGAATAAACACATTCTGTGTTCCAAGACATACCACAGTGGTGTTTTGTCTGGATTTTCAGCCATTACCAGCAGGCAAGGTCAGGAAGATAAACTCCTGCATGTGTGATATTACTGGAACAGGAAGTGAGTACTTACTCCAGAGTATGTCCTTCTTTTAGTGACTTAAATGGCCGTGGCTATGGACTATACTCTATGCTGGACAGGGATATAGTCATCCATGGCAGATATGTAGCCAATACTAAAATTCCTCTATGATGAACATTTCTCATATGACCTTACACATGAGCCACAAGGCAGTGTCACTGGTGATGTCTCTCAAACAGTCATTTGGATGTAGATGTAAGTAGCAACTAGGAATTTTACAGTATTGCTTTTGACTGATATAAGGAGGGCACCTATCAAGAGGAGACTGGCTGTTGAAAAGGAAAAACAGGGCATGATGAGTTAGAATGGATAATAGTAGTTTTTCTATCCATTTGCTGGCTCTGTGATGCCTGTGTATGTGATATAAAGGAGAAATTATTTCAGGATTGTTTTATATGGGATCAGAGCCACATTTTTGTAAAAGACAGAAATGCCTAGCTTATAGTGACAGATCTTGCTCTTAAGCAAATGCAAATTGTTGCAGATGCCAGTGGCACTGATGATATGAGACAGCTTTAATCCACTAGTGGAGTCCTAGGGTCCAATGAAAGCTGTATTGTCAGGAATGAAGCTAGAGTTTGGGCACAGATCATCACATTTTAGCATGGATGACTTCCTTATGTAGCTCCTAATATGTAGTTATGTTAGTGATAGGGGTCTACTTCATATGACCTAAATTTCATATGATCAAAATTCATTTGACTGAGACCAAATTACCTAAACTTCATTTGACCTAAATTTCATTTGACCTAAAACTCATTTCACTGACAATGAGCACTGGCAGTCTGTAGAGCACTGTAATGCAAGTAAAAGGTATATGCACTGTTCCCCACTGTAGTGCGACCCTGGAATTAGAATATATAGTTAGGGGGTGTGTGGGAGGCACAGCCCCCCACATTGGGCAGTGTGAGGGCATAGCCCCCCACCTAGTTTGATTATATATTCTGTGGTTTGATTTTATATTGTTCAGTAAAACTGAACTTTGTGGGGGCGTAACCCCTCATCCCCCCAGTGTGGGGGGCTGAGCCCCTCTCACCCCCCTAACTATATATTCTAACTCCAGGGTTGCACTACAGTGGGGAACAGGGCATATATCTTTTACTTGCCTTACAGTGCTCTACAGACTGCCAGTGCTCATTGTCAGTGAAATGAGTTTTAGGTCAAATAAAATTTAGGTCAAATGAAGTTTAGGTCATTTGGTCTCAGTCAAATGAATTTCGATCATATGAAATTTAGGTCATATGAAGTAGACCCAGTGATAGAGGTAGGAACAAGTCCTCTACCTACAGTCTTTAAGGTGAGAGAAGGATGGCTTTGGAATGTACAATATATTGATCAGTCATAGCAGGCATGCAGCAAAGGGCAGAGTTTATAACAAAGTGTATGTAATATTGTTAGGTAGGCTGTGCATGACTGTGAAAGATAAAGTTTGATGAGGGTAGTTGACAGCCTGAAAAGGAAGTTAAGGCATAAGCAAAAATTAGTGCACTGATTAACAATACAAATGTGGCTCTGTGACAGATGCTACTTAGTTTGAGCTTATATCTGAGGTTGTTTGGCTAAATTAAAATAATAAGCTGTCTAAAGTTGTAGCTAGAAGGTAGGTGGTGTTAGAGATACGGGGTGGCTTGGATGGGTGGGATGGAAGAAAGAACTTGTCCATGACTCCCACCTTATTGGGAAGGCCTGAATCAAGCTCAGTAACCAGTTTAATGAAATCTTTCCTAAGAGCTATCTCATAAAAAATAAGTCCTTTAGGATGTCAGTAATCATCCAAGATTTTCAAAACAGGATTCATCCTATCAGTAGCATTGTGGAGCTTCAGAAAGAGGAGGATTCTTTCATCTGCTGAGGAAGGGTAGGCTTCCCATAAAGTTATGTGGTGGATTAGAGATGCTTATTTCGCACAGTACTTCTACAAGGCCTCACTTTGTAGTTGAGCTATGTTTTTTCTGGATCCTGCAAATATGAGGCTGCACTACATTTGCAGGAATTTTAAATGCCTAAAACACAAATGGACAAATATATAAATGTATGAATTTAATTATACTTACGCAAGCTTTTATTTGAAGCAAAACATTTAAAAATAAAAAATGCTGACAAAGTGAACAGACAAAACACTACACATTTTTTGCAATCTGTGCTAGAGATGCACTGCTTATTATATGGTGCTTTTCAGACTACATTAAAAAAGAGAAGGGCTGTATATAAAGTTTTAGCAATTCAAGCTGAACTTGCAACCATCCAAGAAATCAGTGATCCTATTGTTCACCATGTTTTCACCACAGTAGTCATTTACGCTATCAGTGTGTTATGGACATCAGCTGGGTATGACAACCCTGTGTTTCTAAAGGTTAACCAAACTTTCACGTAGGCTGGGCTGATGATGCCATAAGAAGGCTGAAACATGCATGTCTACAGCTAGTGGGGTTTGGTTTTATTGGCCTGAATCTGTCCTTAAATAGATTTAAAAAGAAAAAAAGTCATGGACATTCAGCATTGTCATTTAGCTGAAACATCTTATGTCCTTAACGGGTCATTGGCATATATCCAGTGTTGCCTGTAATACAGGTGGTTTAAGGAATCACACTGAAAAGTCTAGCCTTGCTAGATTTTGTTTTTACTATCAGTAAAGTGTGGAAAAATCAATAGTTAGGACAAGTTTCACACCAAGTCATATACTAAGAAACAGTATAACTTTCTCCTGTAAAACTATGTGTAAGAGGGTTGAGAGACACCTTTATTTTCCATAAAAATTTGAAAAAATTCAAAAGTTTGAACAATTCAAATCTCTGAAGGTTAAAACTTCTACAAATGCCAAAGCTAGTTACACTGGTGTAGAAAGGTATACTCTTTTACTTCAGCTGAGTACATTTTCTCATGAATATACTTCAGAAACACTCTGGTTTACTGAGTTCAGGATATTTCCACAGTTGTTTATATAAGTGTACCACAAAGATCTGTGCATAACTGCCTCAGAGAGAGCCTTACCCTAAAATCTACATTTGTTGTACTTGAAGGAGACAACAGCGGAAAGTTATGTATGCATATATTAAATACATAATGGGCAACAGCTGGATAAATGTGCATATTTTTAATTGCAAATCACATCTTGGGGAAACAACTTGAGTACAAATTTAAACTTTTCTAGCTACACTCCTTGCTAGCCACACTTGAACAGCTAATAATTCGACTGCCTTACTGTACTGATTTAATAGCAGACTTCACATGCAGTAAAGCCTTTCCTTGATCAACGTTCTTGTTATTGTTATTGGAAAAGTATGATATAAACAACCACCCCTACACACACACTCACACTCACTCACACACACACACACACACACACACACACACACACACACACACACACACACACACACACACACACACACACACACACACACACACACACACACACACACACACACACACACACACACACACACACACACACGCACACACGCACACACGCACACACGCACACACACACACACACACACACACACACACACACACACACGGGCGAGCGCACGCAGTCATGATACTGGCTGTAATACAGCAGTTGACTGGCTTCAGCTGCTGCACCAGTCTGTCCTTCTGTTGTGCTCTGACAATCCTCTTCTTTACAGAGAGTAAAAGAGACTGTCATGTGATTCATTGCTGTCTTAGTCTAACTTTTATATTAGGAAGTATACCTTTGCGTTGATGCTCGGCGTGGTTTGCGTAAGCTAAATATAGATCACAAAACTATTCAAGCTTCTTTACCCTCTGGACACTCAGGCTTCATTATTTTAGTAAACCTATTTATTTCTGCAGTCTTTAGCAGTCTTCTGAAACCTATTATGATAATAGTGCTAACCAATTTATGTAAAAAGAACCTAAAAAAGTTGAACGGTATTTATCATTCCTCTGATTTTTATTTATTTATTTATTGAGTGGTATTTATCATTCCTTTGATTTTTATTTATGTATTTATTTCAAGAGAAAACATTCACTGCTGCATCTGAGCTTCATATACACTTTATTAGATGATTCAAGAAAATACTGGGCATTTAAACATCAATCTGCATTTGTGTTTTGTTTTTCATTCTGACCACATTCACAAGCGTAGAGGTTGTCATTTCATGTATTCTGATGCAGTATGTTTCTGTCCTCTTGCAACATGATGTATAGGGATATCTCTGAAACATCAGGTGCAACAAAAACGATGACACCCACTGATCCCTATGACAAGCAATTATTTATTCCATTTGAAGTTTCTTAATACTTAAGGGATTTCCTTTTTAGTTTAAGTAGCATTAACTGAACAAATAATTGCTTGTCATACACCTCTGTGACAGCAATTTGCTTGTGAACATCTTTGTTTTTACCTTGCTTTCTGTGGAAACACTTTATATTCTGCTCTTGTACATGACTCTGACTTATCTCCAAGTATGATTATTATAAATCTGTTTTATTGCATAAAGGGATTTTAAGGACAACTGCTTCTGTTCTGTAAAGTTCTCTGATGTGGTAAACATAATATATATTATAAGTGCATGCATTCATTTGCATTTTTTTTAGAAAATAGCATTTCTTTTTATTAACCTACAGGTGGATGAAGATTGAATTCTTGAGTGTCATTTGCCCGAAGTTCAACCCAAGGAGGAACAGTTCTGCCAGCAGTATTGGGAGTGATTTCCTTCTTTTTTGATTTGCTGTTAACTGTGGAGTTGGTATATATAATTTTGGGGAGTATGGGGGGGGGGGTACCCTGCAAAAAAAACCCCACTTAAATAATTTTTTTTCCCAGTCAGTTTTATCTGGTAATACAGTTCAGGGATTTTGATCCTCAGAGAGTTGTGAATTTGTCCACTTATAGTGGAAGCATTTCTATTTACTGGTGTCTATCTGAAAGTACAAATGACAGTGATGATTTCCTATCACCAACTAAAATGACTGAGCCCAACTTATCAAGCAATCATAATAAAGCTGATAAAAAAATGGTCCACAGGATATGAAACATGTATTTGTTCTAAGAATGTAGGCATTGAAATGAAGGGAAACAGAACTCTGGCTTCATGTAATTCCTGATTAGCATTCCATGATGATAATTCCATTATACTAGCAGTTTATGGGTCAGACAGAATGTTCATAAAACCCAGCAGAATGTCTGGGAAGCATGGCTACTTTAACCAAGATGACCCGCATTTTCAAATACATTTGAAAGGCACAGCAAATAATGTAATGTCTTTCTTTTGGAGGTGGAATTTGTTCTCTATGCTCATATTAGTTTTTCACAAACCTCCACATTCCGCTTATATTCCAAAGACATGCTTGCAGGTGAACTGGTAGTTAAGTATCCTGTGAAGAACTAGTAGCTGTACTAACTGCCCCTGTGTGACAGTGCATGTGAGTGTATGTGCATCCTGTGAAGGACTGGTAGCTGTACAAACTGCCCCTGTGTGACAATGCATGTGTGTATGTGTATCCTGTGAAGGACTGGCTTTTCAGCAAGGATTTCTTTTTTGCCGTAACACTCGCTACTTGTTGTTGGGAAATGCTCACCTCCCCCATGGCCATGACCACAAATATGATAAACAATTTACTGAAAAAGTGATGAGTGAATGAAATGACACAATGATTTTTAAGTATTTGCTTTTATGTTTGGCAACTATATATGTGAACTGGAACAAATAACCTCTTCCTTGCATGACACAGTTGCACAGTAATTACGTATAATACAAAATTTATGTAAACAAGATGACATAATACCCCGGTAAATATTCTTCATGAAATGTGAAGAATGCTCAAACTATTTGTGAGATTTAGCCTACCTGGATTCATTGCATAGTGGGCATCTCAATATGTGTTTCATGCAGCCAATCAACTAAGTACATAATATGCGATATGCATATATATGCATACATATGTGTGTGTGTGCGTGTGTGTATGTGTGTATGTGTGTGTGTGTATGTGTGTATGTGTGTGTGTGTGTGTGTGTGTGTGTGTGTGTGTGTGTGTGTGTGTGTGTGTGTGTGTGTGTGTGTATTTACTTGCATTACTGAATGCAGTAGCCAAATTAGTGAAGTGACTATGAATAGGTCTTAAGTAATTCCATATTTAGATCCACAGGCATGTCCTTTTGCAGTCTAACTGGATATTACCAGGTGAACTCTTTCTGCCCCCGTCCACCACCGCACACATGTATGCATACATTACTCTTGCAATTGTATTACTGTGCATTATCAACTGTATACTAGTAGCTGTCTTCTTTCTTTACTCCTTCTCAGATGAAATATTTAAAGGAATCTTGAAAAAGTAAACCATCATTAATTATTTAAAACCAAACTTTACATGACAAGTGCAATTTTCTAAATGGATCAAACCTTCCCCATGCTGGGTAGAATTTGGCAATACCAGTCCTCCAGTGATGTCTTTGGGTTTCATTAAATTGATTAGTGCTCTGGTTTCCCAAGTAAAGTCCACACAGAAATGCATTATTGTTGAATATAGCACTTCACATATGAATAAGATAATTAAACCAGGTCTGAAGGGCTTCAATAACTGTGACATAAAGCTGCACTGGTTAGAGTGCCACATTGTTAAGTTGCTGCAGGTCAGTCTTTAAAAGCCATTGATGATCCCTCATACCCCCAGAATCACATAATTAGAAAAGCCACAAAACAATAGCCACACCAGTATAAGCTGTAAACACCACAAAATTATCATGACTACTGCAAGGCAGTGTACATAAGTAATGAATGTAAATAGTAACAACGCTGAGTAGATGGGTTTCTTTCTTTTTTTTTTCATCAAATTTTTTTTTATATTTTTCAAATACATTTGATTGAATTCCATAGTATTTATACATAACATCTTAAATATATATGTACACTATTTACATTAGCCTGACACTATAACATATCTTAATGTATTCAATTACTTTATAAGTATGTCCAATCCATTATCAGAGTGTCTGATCAATTATTGTATAATGTCAATTAACAATAAGTGTTTTCCCGAAGAGTTGTTGATAAATGTCTTTGGATAAATTCTTAGTTCTTTAATTTTAATTTTCAATAATGCTGTGGTATTCAGCAGGCTGTAGATATCTTCCAAAGTTGGTCTTGTGTTTGTATTCCACCTTCTTGTTATACACTTCCTTGAAATTGCAAGTATAGTCCATACTAGATACATGTTTGACCTATTCAAATGAGGACATCCGTTCACATTTAATAATACACAACCTTTAGTTAAATAAAATGATTCATTAAATAAAGCTTGTAGAAAATTATTAATACCATTCCAAAACGGCTTAATTTTAACACAATCAAAGAAAATGTGGTTCCAATCTGCATTGTGTACTTGCTCACATCTCCAACATATTCCATTTATGGAAGAACTAATTTTACTGATTCTTTCAGGGGTTAAGAATGCTCTGTGCAAGCATTTCCAATTAAAAACTTTCCAGTATTGTGTAAAGGATGTATATTTTATTAATAACAAGATATTTGTTTTGATATTTTCAATTAACTGTACTGAGTGCCCTTTTGTTATATATTTCCAATATGAGGTTTTGGGTGTTGTTTTATAGTTTATCAATATTTTGTAAAATTTTCAAATACTGTTTCCCGTGTCAAAGTCATTATATATGATTCCATATATGTATTTTGTAAATTTAGGCATTTCTTTAAATGAAGAATGGTTAATTATTCTACTTAAATCTTGTGAATATGGCATAATACTCTGTAAAGTTAGCCAGTCCTGTTATGGAATTTTGTATGTTGTTTTTATTACTTGCATATCTAACTTTTAGTTCTTTGATACATTGGAGGCAACAAACAAATCTTTTCTGTTCCCAGGAATTAATAATTTCTCTATATATTTTACGTGGAAAGTTCTTTGTGACTATAAATGGTGTTAAAAGATCAAACCAGATTTTTAAATCTATATTTATATTAATAATTTTCCTAAATGAGTGAATGTAATAATTAATCATACAAGTTTTAGTGGGTTTAGTTATGTTATATTGCATGCTAATACAAAATATGTGCCATGGCAAATTGTTTTTATCTGTTTGAATTTTTTTGTAAATCAAATTAATTAATTGATATTACAGTTAGTAACTCTTTCCAATTTGCAGAGTAATTTGTACGTATCCAATCTGAGATTGTTTTAGATATCAATGCTTTTATATATGTTTCTATATCAGGAAAGTTTAATCCTCCATTTCCATGGTCTGATATGATGTTTTAAAGCTATTCTGTTTCTTTTGGGAAACAATACAAATTTTATTAGGTATGAATTTATCTCTTTAAGTATATTCCTTACTGGTAACAATTGTATTGCCAAGGTTATATATAGGATCTTGGGCAGTAAAGCCATTGTTATTAACTGTAGTCTATCTTCAAATGTTAATATTATTTTGTTCCATTTTTCCACAGAGATTTTAATTGTGTTGATTATATTATTGTAGTTTTTTTTATACTAATTCATTATTATCCTTGGATAACTCAATTCCTAGATATTTTAAGGTAGATTCTTGTTTCCCTATGATGTGATCCACCTTAGTCTGCAGTTCTTTTTTTTTTATTTAAAAATAAAAATTTTGATTTTGATTTATTGAAATGGAGTCCTGAAGTCATGCGAAATTTGTCAATTAATATATCCAATTCTTCTAATGTTTCTTTTGTATTAGACAATGTTAGTAATATGTCATCAGCAAATAGCATTACTTTAGAATTTTATTGTTCATAAACATCTATTCCTTTGATTTTTATATTGTTGCGAATTGAATCTGCCAATATTTCAATAGCCAGAGCAAATAGAATCAGTGACATGGGACATCCTTATTTAGTGCCTTTTGTTATATGTATAGATTCAGAGGTAAAAGGACCTAACTTGACATACGCTAAATTATTTGTATATATATTCTTTAGGAGATAAACAAAGGATGCAGGAAATTCAAATAGCATTAGGATTTTGAATAAACAGTCCCAATTTAGGGAATCAAAGGCTTTTTCTATATCTAAGCCAATTTTGAGTTTCTTTATTTTTTTTATTAACATCATCTATAAGAGAAATTATCCTTTTAATATTGTCATGTGTGTGTCTATGATATATAAATCCAGTTTGATCATTATTTATTGTTTTGAACAGTGGTATTTTCATTCTGTTAGTTAATATTGTCATAAATATCTTAAAGCCATTATTTAATAATGATATAGGTCTATATGAGGTACAGAGGTTTGGGGATTTGTTTTCCTTTAGGATTGGTGTGATTAGCGGGATAATATCTTTGAAGGAAAAAGTTGATATATTTCCATAATTATGCCATCTATACCTGGAGCTTTATTATTTTTACCCTCTTTTATTGTATGTGTAATTTCTTTGTAGGATATGGGTGCTTGCAGATCTAGTTTTAATTTTTCTGGTATTTTTTAATATTACAAAATTTTTCATCTAGATTTAATTGATTGACATGTATATTTTCTTTTTGGAAATAATCCAAATAGTGATTTCTATAGGCATCAAGAATGCCACCTATATCTGAGACATTTTGCCCTTTCTTTTCATGCAAGATGCTTTTAATGTTATTAGCATTTGATTGTATTTTGATTCTTGTGGATAAATTATGTAGATATTTGGGAGAAGTGGCCAAGGTAATAATTTTTAGTTTTTCTAAAGCTAAACTAGTTTTATGTGTTAGAATTTAATTGCATTTATTGTTTAATACTTCTACTTTCTTTTTCATCCTACAGCCTACAACATTACAGATCCCTTAAAACATTCTATAAATATAACACAAAACCTTTTTCATTCCTTAAACCTTGAGCAAGCTATGGTAACACTACAACCCCTCCATAAAAATCCAAATCTAAAAATAAATAACTTGATGCTAGACCTTGACTCCTTAACTCAATTAAAGGACAAAACAATCCAAGATATGTACCCATACCTTAACTGTACAACCCAAGAAATGAGGAGTAACCTAAACCTACCCAAATCATATATAATAATTCTAAGACAAATTAAAGAGTTGTGTTCCAGCTACCTCCAAAACTTTACTATAACTAATAGTGGCATAGAAAATTGCACTCTGCTCTGGAAGACTATTCTTACAAGCAAAACAATATGTAACTCATAGAAAATGATAAGCAAAATCAAATTTCAGAAAGACTTCCTTTTCTCCAACTATTGGAGAAAATTAAAACTATCCCTAGATGACCAGCAAATAAGTCAAACAATCAATCTAACACTAAAAATTATACCCCTTAAAAAAACTGTCATACACACAGCTCATGATAAATAATAATGCATATTTCACACCCGCAATACTCCACAAATTCAGTGCATCAGAATCTCCTTACTGTCCACAATGTAAGGACCAGGTAGCAGAACTATTGCATATATTTTGGAGTTGCAAATGTGTGTACAAACTCTGGAATTCCATCAAGATACAACTACAAAAAAATGGGATATTAAACATCAACACTAACGTGGGAATTTACCCTTCTACATATTATCCCATCTAACATATCAGGAAAACAAGCGAATATACTTATAATAATTTTCTTACTAATGAAGCTATACATAGTTCTCAAATGGACAAAGATGGAAGATCCTCGAGAATATGGAACCAAGTGCAGCAAGCAAATTACAGGCCACCGCACTATCGACAAGGGCGGGGTATCAGAATCAGCAGCCCTTTTACAACAGACAACAACAGTACTGGAAATAACTGCTACAGAATCAACTAGTACATTTGATTTTCACGACGATTTCTGAAGTCTGCAATTTGAAACTTTTGATGCACCAGTTGTGTTGTCAAAAGAACTTAATGATACACACAAATTTCAGTGTGAGCATGTTACGGAAATTACCAACTCCAAAGGTGACTTTACTGTTTTTAATTTTACTACTTATCTGTTTGATGAAAAAATTGCGAATTTGTTATGTAAGGGCCTAAATTTTGTGCTTTCAAAATGCTCTGATTTAGTATAAGTTATTTTATTTAAAGATGTTTGTTAAAAATTTAAATTTTCGTTTAATGTTTAGCAATAATGTGACTAATGACAGCAACTATTTTTTACACAAAAAAAGTATTTTCAACCCTCCCTTGATACATTGTTTGACAGCATTTGAGAAACTGTGTGACTTTGATTTTCGAGCAATGTTAGTTGGTAAAGAAAGTTTGACACACAATTTATCTCAATCAGAAAGTCAATTGTTAAACAAATTGATTAAAAACATCTCAATTCGTATAATGAAGTCTGAGAAGGGAGGGGGTGTGGTACTAATGTCTAAAGATGATTATACCAATAGAATTAATACTTTGTTACTAGAAGATAGTACATATGAAGAAGTTTCTAAAAGGTTCATGAATGTGTCATACCAAAGAATTGACATGGCTTTACAAGATTTGTATGACCAAGAATTAATAGAAGGTAGGCTGCTTGATTTTCTAGTAGTCAAATTTCCTAGGACACCGTGTATTTTTGGTATTCCGAAGATACACAAAGATAAATTGGACCCCCTATGAGGCCCATTGTCAGTGCTAATGGCTCGAAAACAGAATTCATAGGAAAATACTTGGATTACACACTCAAAGATATGTTGAAAAAAGAAGAGCATATATGCATTGATTCTTGGCATTTTTTGAAAAAATTAAATGTTTCACATTATGATAAAAATGTTTATTTTTTGACTGTTGATGTAGTTAATTTATATGGTTCCATTCCACACAATATTGGTATTGAGTGGTTTGAAGAATTCTTGAATGGTAGCTCTTTGTTCACTAACAACCAGGTACTTATTCTTGTTTCTTTGATGGACATCATGCTAAAAAATAATTTCATTTTTTTGAAGGTCAGTATTTTCATCAAAAAATTGGTGTGGCAATGGGGGTAATATGCGCTCCCATTTTTGCAAACACTGTCATGCTAATGTGGGAGCTCAAATATTTATTTAATTATTTGCTGATAAATGGCTTCTTTATTTGCGTTATATAGATGATTTGTTTTTTTTATGGACAGGTGATGAAATAGTAATTCATGACTTTATGGATTACATTAACAACACTACAGAGTTTTTGAAATTTACTTACACATATTGTAGGGACAGTATTAATTATTTAGATGCCATTATCAGAAAGGAGAACAACTGTGTTGTAAGTAATTTATTTAGAAAGCCAACTTATAGTAATAGCTTAGTAATAGCTTATTGCATTACAACAGCAGTCATCCTTTGCATGTAAAAATAATTTGGTGAAAGGGCAATTTATCAGATTAGCCCACATGGTTACAAAAGACAAAGATTTTTTGGATCAATGTCATGTACTTTTGGATATGTTTTCATCTCGAGACTATCCCTTAGAACTTTTGAATAATTTCTTTAATGAAATAAGTATTAAAAGGGAACAAGGTTTGATCGTACCAATTTTGAATTATGGTAACACTATTATTTTGGTAAATAGTAACCATGAACAAACAATATCAACAGGTAACAAAGACTACATTTTTTCTTTTTTTACTAGGTTTAGTGTAGACCATCAATTTTTATCTTACATCTTAAATAAGAACTGGCATATTTTCCAGGGTTTCGATGGAATTATGGAAAAATTAGGATCCAAACCTAGTATTGTTTTTAGAAAAAGGTATACGTTTAAACAACTGTTAGAAAAGAAAGGACAAAGTACCAAGAAAGAAAATGCTATAGGAATGAAAAAAATGTGGATTTTGTTCTCAATGTTCACTTATTAAACTAATAAGTAAGATAAAAATAAATAATAATTACATCAAAATAGGAGGAAAATTCACTTGTGACACGGTAGGTGTTGTTTATGCAGCTTTGTGTGAGTCTTGTTCTGGTTTTTATATTGGCAAGACCAAGAGAAAACTTAAAGGACAGATGTACAAGCAAGCTAGAGACATCAAAAATAAAAACAAAAACAGTGCATTATATAGGCATATTGAGAATAATACTTAACATTGTTTTAAATTTGTTGTTATTTTAAAATAACATAGCATCTGAGCTACATAAATTGAATTATCATATGGAGAATATTTGTAAAAGGAATAAGTAATATTTATATTATTTTGAACAGATATAGTACTATTGTAGATTAGACAGAATTTTAATACAATATAAATGTCTACTTATTGTATAAGCAATTAATATTTACATGAAAGATAGATGAAAAGCAGTTCAATCATAGTAAAGTAGGATGTATCATATATAAAACCTCAGTAAAAGATTATAGCACACAGTTATTTAACATATTCACCCTTACTGATGAAGTCTTTCAAAACTTATCACTTATAAATAGTTGGTAATAATATTTATACATGATTTTTATAATACAATGTATTTTACTGGATATATCAGACATTAGATTTCATTGTTTGCCAGCATTTAAGTAATCACTTTGTTTGTTGCTAATGTACTTAAAGCATCTATTCTTTTTTAAACCAAAAACTTCGTTGCCGAGAATCATCTCGGAGGCTCCTCAGAGCCTTTAGGTATTATCGCCACTCTGTCTCCATTACTATAGCAACCTGGGAGTGTCTGCTTCTGTTGGTGTGTCTGTGTACTGCATACCAGAGGCTCACAATGCACATGAAGCAAAGTTTCACTTCACTACAACTTCAAGCCTAAATTCCCTCACTTTCAGTGAAGCAGCAGCTAGGAAAAGAACGGAAAGCAAATAGATAAAAAAAAAAAAAACTCCTAACAAGCCGCCATTACAAGAGATAACACATTCGTCCAGCCCTCTCACCTCTCACTAGGCAGATGTATAAACAAGCTATTCTCTTCCAAAATATCACAAATCACAGTTTTATCCACCCCTTCTCCTGGATCCAGGCTAAAACACCAAATGTCTCTTCCTAATACACAAGCATCAGTAAACCTACCTCACAAGCCACAACCCACAGCTTCCCGGAGATGAAAATGGCAACATACAACAGCTGCCAGACACAACTGCATCCACACACACCATGTCAGGCTTAATCAAAAAGCACTCGAAGCTATAATACCTTCCATAATTGATATTAACTATGTTTAGACAGAATAATAATCACATTTCTACTAGCTGCCAGACACGGCTGCATCCACGCACACCATATCAGGATTGATCAAACAGCACTCGAGGCTATGATACCTGCCATAACTGATATTAACTATGTTTAGACAGAATAATAATAACATTTGTACTAGCTGCCAGTCACAGCTGCATCCATGCACACCATATCAGGATTGATCAAACAGCAATCGTAGCTGTCATACCTGCCATAATTGATATTAACTATATTTATACAGAATAATTATGACATTTGCACTAAGAGCTTGCTACTATTATTTAACCAGGATACACATGGCATTTCTAAATCATACTTTAACTAAAGAAGTCATTGGTCACCATGACAGCATTTTTTTTCAAAACACTCTACTGTTACTGCTATTATATATGATGTTAACTTGTTACATTTGAGTCTGAACTCTGATGAATGGTACCTTGCTGAATTAGTTAATTAATTACTTAAATTATTATAAGTAAAATCAATGAAAAATGAACAAGATAAGTATTCATTGAGTTCAAGTAGGGGAATAGAAACTTCTATGTTTGTATAATATGTTGCTTTGTTTGGCTTATACATAATGTAAATAGTAACCCATCTTGAATGACCTACCTTTGTTTGCGAAGAATTATTGGACTCTTTGGACATTCTGAATAAATCATTACTGTTTCTCAGTTGTTTAAGAAACTCTCCTTTTTTAAAAAATAAAAACAGATGACAAGTGATGCACCATATCAGTTGATACTTTTAGAGATGTAGTTGTAAGAGTTACTTATTTGGGACAGTTATCTTGGAATCAATTTTTTGTTTCTTATTTCAAGCATCAGTCCAAGGATTTGTTTCTTTTATTCTTTTAAGAGTAGGGGCCATCCTTTCCATTTCTTCTGGGATAGACACTATGTTGTTGTTTTTGATGAATATAGTAGCTTCTTCTAAGTCATTAAAGGTTCTCATCTCATTGGCAAAAAGTATTTTTATTTTAGCTGGAAAGGCCAACTGTCCATTAATGTTGTTTTGCTTCAACAGTTTTATTATTGGCCAGACATTTTTTTCTTTTGTTCTAGTATTCTGGAAGAATAATCATTGTCAAACCATATCAGGCTTTGATAGTATTTTAAGGGTGATTTTCTCCAAGCAGATTTTAATATTAGTTCCTTGTCCAGAAATGAAAGAAATTTTATAACTATGGATCTAGGTGAAGTATTTGTTGAGTTAGAAGCAGGTTTCCTCAGTGCTCTATGCACCCTTTCAATTCCAAATGAAAGTCCCTCTTTCAAGTCTAAAAATGTAGGAATCCAGGTTCTTAAGAATGAAATAATGTCTCCACTTTCAGTGTTTTCAGACAGACCAAAGATACTTATGTTGTTTCTCCTTTCCCCTGTTTTCTAAGTCATTTATTTTGTTAAGCAGTCATGTATTCTGATTAAGCAGAAATTCTTTTTGGAATTCTTCCTCTTTGAGTCTCCCTTCAATGTCATTTAGAGAAGTCCCTATATTTGTCATTTTGTTGGGAGGGTGGCCTAATGGTTAAGGTGTTTGCCTTACAAACACAAGGTACAGGGTTTGAGTCTCACAGGGGATAATTGGCTAGGCTTAAAATGGCTCACAAGGGCAGTTGGCCTAGTACTAATCTATGAACCTATTTTATGGTGTTGCTGTAATAGTTCTTTAAGAGTATCAGTCTGTTTTTGAGAATTTAATTTGAGGTTTTCTAAGTCATTTTTAAAGCCATCCATCTTCAAATATAGTTCCTATAAAGTAGATGTCATCAATTGCAATTTTTTTTCAAAGCAGCATCTGGGTGAGAATTCCTTGAGTTGTTCATTTTCAGTGACTCAATATATCTCCAAGTTACTTCACAGGAAAATTTTTGTATATCTCCATCAAAATTGATATTTATGTAGCTTAGTAGTTTATATATAGATTTCTGACATTTTAAACTTGAAAATAATAACATTTTCCTTTATTATTATACTAGTTTATGGAGCTCTCAAAATTCACTGCTCTCAGTTTGCCTTCAGACCTTCTCCTCCGATGGGTTTATTTCTTGATATGCACAAATATTGTTTAATACTTTGCTCAGGAAATGGACCTCTTTTACCAGAGCTTGTCACATGCCTTTCACGTGTCCAGATTTTTATGTCATATTTTTGATCATTTCTTTGTAGTATATGTACGTGTCTGGCAAATTCCTGAAGTTTGAAGTCACTAAATAATGACATGCATTTGAGTTTTAGACTTTGTAGCATTCAGAAAATTAATGCTAACAACAATCCTGTTATTCTAACAATTTTCTAAGTTTACAAGTGCAATATTTAAAAATCTGTCCCTACTTTTGAGGCTGTGACCCCCCCATTATTTTAAGTTTTTGGGTATGTTGTTTTGCCTTATTGGGTGTGGTTGAGTGGCACACTGAGTCTGTAGGCTATGTGTCATTTGGGTTGTGTTGGGGGATGGAGGTTGCTTGCGTTTCTGCTTTGGAGGTCTCTGTTGCTTAGGCAGATTATTATTGAGAGCCTCCGCAAATGTTTTTATGTTACTGTCTGTGGATCTTGGTGGTGTAGATTTAGTTAGACTATGTGATGAGTGTGGTGTGGTGCAAATGTTTACCTTCTCCTCATGACTGTCAAGTTCAGTCTTGGTTAGAGAGAGCTTTACCTCCAGTTTGGCTAGATAAGTACATCTCTCACAGGTTGTAGTGCTGGGTGGTAGGAGGAGAGGGTTGTCAGTGTACATGAGGCAATTTCTACATTGCCTCAAGATGCCCAGAGTCATCAGATAGACAGGAGAGAACACTGGGAGCTGACCCTTGGACATGCCTGAATAAAAAACTATTTTCCTCTAGATAAGTGAGGAAAGTGAGTACAAGAGCTATTTTTCTCTAAGCAAGTGAGAAAAGTAAGTACGAAAACTGTTTTCCTCTAGGTAATGAGGAAGATAGAGTGCTATAGTAATTAGTAGCTTATTTAGTGCTTACAAGTTCTGAACAAGTGCTGAGCATGAACAAGCAAATTTAAGTGCTAAAACTAAGAATCTGTATCTGCATTAGACAAGTTACAGGACAGAAACAAGTGCAAATGCAGGCTTTCAAATCAGAAAGTTGAGAGAGATGGAAGACATTGCCCAAATGGCCAATAACTACAATTTCTGGGCCAGAACCACTCCTTATGTGGTAGACAGGTTACCTAGTGCTTACCACTCCCACTGATAAGCTAGAAGGTTTCCCTCCCAGAACATAGGCAATTATGGTGAAAAAGCTGCTTCACTTGGTGCTGTAGGGGATGCAAAAGATCATAGCAGGGATAGTCCCAGCAGCTGAACACTCCTGCTACTATCTCTGGGCTGAGGGACCAGTTGTGTGGCATAAGGATGCATCTGCTCAATTTGTCTGACAGAATATTGGATTTCCTTGCAAAATACATTTCTATGAGAAACTGTTGTAAGAACATTGCCCATTTCCATACTCTCCTGGCCTCTTGACACAGAGGAGGAAGTGGAGTTCCTCCTTGCATGTATACTATACCACTGATGTATTGTCGGATTGAATGGCAATCTTGAAAGAAAGAACTCCAAAAAAGAACAAACTGGTAAAATAGCAAAAAAGCATGCAGGCTGTAAGTACTCTAAACCACACTTTTTATTGTGAGCACTTTCATCAGAGACAATGCTCTAACTTCATCAGACTGATGAAGTTGGAGCATTGTTTCTGAAGAAAGCGCTCACAATAAATAGTGTGGTTTGGAGTACTTACAGCCTGCTTGCTTTTTTGTTATTTTAAAGAGTCTTGAAAGGCCTGGAATGCCAGGACGACTGCCTCTGACTATGATCAGGTACCTTGGACTGCATTCCACTAAAAATGAACCCCTCCACCCCAAGAAAGAAGCATTAATGGTAACCATGTTCTGGGGCAGATGGAGAACAAATGGGTGACCTGCAGGAACATGGTGAGAGTCTAGCAACCAGACTTTGTGGTGGTAGCGTATGTTTGTGAATGAATAGGAAGATCCATGGAATGGGACATGATTGACCACTGAGCTGTCAAGAGTCCACTAGAGAACTCTCAGAGAAAACCTTGCCAGTGGCACAAGACAAATGATGTGGACATCAAACCTAGAAGCTGGAGGATCAAAAGGATGGAGATTTCTGAGAATTTACAGCCTGCAATGCCTAAATTCACAAAGAGGATAGTATAGAAGGGGGTAATTTGTCAGTTGGATTGGTGGTATCCAGATGGCATATGATGAATTCTAGGGTCTGTAGTGGTTGCACACTGGATTTTTTCTAGTTTACAGTGATGCCCAAGAATAGACACAGAATGAGCAAGTAGTCTCTGGCTAGGATTATGGATGACTTTGTGGTTGCTTTATGGAGCCACTCATCCAAATACGAGAAGACCTGGAATTTTTGCAGCATGAGACAGGCTGTGACCATTGTCATGATCTTGGTGAACTTCTGGGGAGCTGTGGTAAGTCCAGAAGGCAGTGCACAGAACTGATATGAGCTGTTTCCCCACTGGAAGCTGAAGTTTTCTTATCTTCAACACTGATTCCATTCGCTGACAGGATGGAACATAGGGAATGGATTTTCAGTTCTTCTTTGGGTTGTAAGGAGACAGAACTGAATAACCTTTGGATACAACTTTCAAAACCCAAACATCTGAAGTGATGGCTTCCCAAGCATCTAAGTGGAGAGCCAGTTGCCCCTGACTGCCTCAGGAGAGCAGCAGCTGGTCGACACTTTAGGGACACTGAAAGGGCTTTCCAGACAAGGAGCCCAGGTAACCCTGGGATTTGTGGATAACCCCTGTCCCTGTGTCAGAGCATGTTGAAGCTATGACTACCCCCCAGCAAAGGGGTGGAACCATCACCTGGAAGAACTGCTGCAAATTACAAAAACATTCCCTGGTTCCTGGAAAAGTAACTTAATGGTAGATATCATCTTCCCTTTCTGTTCACTCCAGGTCAAAGTATCCTTGACATTTGGACCAAACAGTGTTGATCCATCATACAGGGCATTTAGAAAGCACACTTCAAAGCACTCTGCGAGATTACATAGGCGCATCCAGGCATGACAATACATTGTAACACCAATGCCTGCCACACGGGCTGCACTAACTGCAGCTTTCAAAAGCATCCTCAGAGATACATTTGCAATGGATTACAGACTCAACAGCTGAGCCTCTAAAGACTTTTGAGCCTCCTGTGGTGGCTGTGTTGATACCATCTTTGACATCTCTAAAAGCAAATGTCTCTCTTGAGCCTTGTCAGATGTGCCAAATAGATCAGCATATGCTCCAAATAGGTCTGTCCTTGGGAGGGGACCAGTACCTTATGTGGCTTCCGAGTGACTGGCTCCACCATGTTGGCTGCTCTCCAAACTCTCTAGGACATCAGATTGATGAGGACATCTGGAATGGCAGCCACCCACCAGCCTCAAGAAATAGCAACTTCTAAGGGTTGGGGACTTCAGTGGTTCAAATCCCACACTGCTACATCAATTCCAATAAGTCACCAAATGAGCTGTCCTTGTGGAGGGGATTTTGGGGACCTCTCCCCTTCAACAAGGCCAATATCCTTGGTGAGTGACTCTTTGGGAGAGTCCAAATGCTTCTTCGTGCATCTGCTCTTCAAGTGAACCTCTCCCAGTAGAAAAAGACCTGGGAGACACTGCAGAAATGGGAGATCCCTGTAATGTGGGAAAGCTTGAGGTGTAATGGTGCTGGCTGTAACATAGCTAGCAGATGCGAGTCCTAGGAACCAGAAGGATGACAAGACCGGGGTGGTTTTGACTTAGTAACTGAAACCAGAGTTTCCAAATGAGAGAAAGAGAAAGAGAGAGAGAATCCTCTCTACAACATGAAATGATGACACTGAGACTGGACAAATGGACACAGCTCCTTCAGGTCCAAAGATCAAAGAAAGAGAGATAAACTGCTGTCCTGCACTGACCACTTCAGATCCAATATTGCAAATGGAACCAAACAATCTATTGCTGAAGTACTCAAGGGAAGCGTTGGGTCTAATAGCCTGAGTGTTGATCCTGACCCCAGGGCATCTGCCTCAGTGCTTCAGCTCCAAGATTGTTTTGGCTCCAAGACAGCTGGAGTCGAGACCATCAAGGAGTGAGCTGTTGGCTGTGTCAGCCAAGCTGTCAGCACTGATGTGGGGGAGAGCAAGGGAGCAGTCAGACTCATGGACCCTGGCACCAAAGGATGGGCTGAGGAAGGAAAAGAAAAGGCTGTAACCAAGAGCAGAGGCAAAGGGAATGATTCCTAGCTCCATCTAGACCTGTAAGAAGTCACACATTAGATGCTCCAAATCAGATCCCTTAAAACTTCCAGCTGATCTGGCAGACCTAGAAGAAGCCATGCACACTGGCTTTGAGTGTTTAGATGCAGATGGATCTGGGCCTCAGATCCAAAAGGAATAAGCATTGATCTAGTTGGAAGATGGCTCGGGCGAACATTATACTGGAGTAATGGGCAGCAATTGGATAGATACTACCAGTCAAAAGGCTGAAAGAAAAGGGAGAAAACATCCAAGAAATACACCACTAACTACTCCAAAAACTAATTCCTTAACATAATATCTAAGGTAGAGGATGAATAGAGACAATGTAGAAGAAAAACAAGAATTGTATTTATCTCAATGGAGCATCTTGAGACCATGTCTGGATGTAAAGCTGACAAACAAGATCTGAGGAGATTCAGAGAGGGCAGTATATTATGGCAAAAGGAGGCATAGCTTTAGGGTTAAGAATCTGAGATGCTGGCCTCAGATCCCAGTTGGACCTGTTAACTTCAGACTGAGATGGATGGAAAAGACAGCAACAGATCACTCAATTACAATAACTGAGTCTAGCATCCTTCTTCAACAGTGATAGCAAAAAAATAGTAGATCTTATATAACTGGCCAATATGCCTATAGACCGATTCCCTCTAATCTTAAAGATAACAGCTCTAAACAGACCTGGGCAGAATCTAAGGCTGTTTATCCGATTATCTATGCCCACCTTGAAAGGGCCAAGATTATTACACTGTTTGGCACCTAGTGGAAGTTAGTTCCAGAAGTAGAGTCTACACTGGGATATGAATATTTTAAGTCAACAATCCTGCTTATCTCTTCAAAAAGATTTTGTTCTTTTAACCAGATATCCTGGGAGCCAATTTTTATTTCAAGGAATATGTGATCAAGGAGGTTCAGCTGTTTGATCTTTAATGGGTCAAAAGGCTAGACCACAAAGGACTTCATAGAAGAGTATATAAAAGACAAGGGGATAAGGATGCCAGTTTGTATAGATAACTGAGGGTCTTGAAACTATTAAGCTTTTCAGGCATGGATCTCTGAGGTTGCTTAAGCTGACAGATATATGTTTAGACAAATAAATGCCAGGCATGGGCATTGTAATAAGCTGGACACATAAAAGGATGTTACAGAGACTTGATGGTCAAAAGATAAGGAATTATTGACAAGAGTGAAAAGATCTTTTATGACAGTGCATGACTGGACAGGTGTGTCTCCAATAGATTATGATGAGTTAATGCTTTGTTTAGCAAAATGAAGTATGCCACATTTTTTCACATTTAGTTTGAGACCATTGTCTTTGTACCATATTTTAATATAAACTAACTTGTGTGTTTTATAACATCCTCACAAAAAGATTTCTGGTGTTCTAAATGTGCTTGAGTCCAAGGTGCACAAAAACTGTGGTCACAAAGCCAGGGATTTGTGCATTTTTTAACTTGGTTAGTCTGCCATTCAGCTTGAGCTGAAACTCGAATACACGTTCAGCCAAGAAGAAGCTCTAGCTTAACCAAAGACATTATTTAAGTTTGTGTGAGGTAAATGCTGCAGCTGTGGTAAAGGAGTGGGAGGTAACATGAGTGCAAAGTAGGATAATGGTCAGGAAGGGTTTGCAGGAATAGGCTTCGGGGGGATTTCAGGTTTGGGAAGCAGGAGAGTGGATTTTGGTTTAGGAAGTGTGAAGGGAGTTTTTAGGCTTCATAGGTATGTACAAGGCTAGTTGTCCTTATGGGCCATTTTAAGCCTGGCCAATTTCCATTTCACTGCTAAGAATCAAATCCTGTACCTTGTGTCTCAGACATAAACACTTTAACCATTATGCCAATCCCCAGCCTTCAAATTTGGGCGTGAAATGGGACTTTAGGTTTAGGGAGCAGGAAGGGAGTCTTAGGGTTAGGTAGTGAGAAGGGATCTTAGGATTAAGGAACAGTAGGGGGGATAAGGTTTATCGAGCGGGAAGGGAGTTTTAGGGTTAGATAGTGAGAAGGGTGTTTTAGGGTTAGCATTAATGTTCTGGTAGGGCTATACAGTTTTGTAGGATAGAGTCTTGGAAGTACTAAGTAGTTGCAGGAGACTAAGTGTGACCTGAAGCACTTGCCTTTTTAAGCAAATGGCAGTGAGCAATAGTGTCATGACAAAATAGCACACAAGCACTTTTAGTAGGCCCAAGGAGTTCTCATATAAATAGACAAGCAAGTCCGTCAAAAATGCCTGCATGCAGAATGGTGACAAAGTCCTTGGGGCCAGATCCAGATATGTCACATGTATTGGATAACCAAAATCCACTGCTTCGGAGATTTTTACAAAGAAATTATCTAGGCTAAAGAGGCAGGACCTTCCCTTGACAAAGCCAAATCTGTGAGGGTCTAGGATTACGAGATTTGTAATGTCCAGATGAGATAACACACTTCATAACTTTACATATGAAGGTAGTGAGACTAATGAATCTATGGTTACTAGTGTCTATGGCTCATCCATCCTTTTGTAATGACATTATAATGGCTGTTTTCTTGGCTTTATGAATGCAAGCAGTGGACAGTCTATCATTAAAGAGGATAAGTAGTGGGTTGAAACAAGTCATATTTGATACTGATAGTCAGGCAAACTGGTATGTTATCAGGGCCCATATGTGGGCTATTAGCTTTTCGCAGGGCTGAGAAGACCTTTTCTATAGTAATTATAGATGTGGCCAGAATCTGTGCATTAATTCTAACTCTAGGTAGAATGCAATTTGCACTAAATTAGTCAGCTAGAAAATTAGCTATTTCCTTTGAGTCAGTGTGAGTAGTGCCATTGTGGGCTAGGTCTGAAGATTGCTGGGTGTTAGTACTTATCTTCCTGACATAGTTAATAAGAGATGCTAATTTACATAAGTATGTTTTAGTGATGGATGTCTTTTTATTGAAACTCATCTTATTGAATATCATCTCACTACATCTCAGCTTATCTCAAAGAAAAAAAATGGAACGTTTTTTTTTTTTTTTTTGCAGGGGGCAAGTCCCCCTGCCCCTACAATCCCCTAACTTATATTTAACAACTCTACAGTCACACTGCAGTAAAATAAAGGAAAAAGAAAACACTGGAATTGTGTCACATGCTCACACAATATAGCACACTGTCATAAAGCAAACTCCAATATTACTTATACAAGTAAAAAAAAAACTCATAACTGTGATCAACAGATACTTTTACACTATACAAAACCATTTGTTCTGGGTTTTTTTTTTGAGTTTTTAAAGTTTAGATAAGCTGAGTTTCAATAACAGTTTTTTTGTTTTACTTTATCATGATATTTGGTGCAGAAGGAACTGCCTTACGAATAGAACTATTTAAGTCGGAGTAAGTGATTGAGGTGCAGCTGACAATTTTAGTAACGGACCCCATCAGACCAGAATTATCGAGGAATTTCTTTAGGTCATATACTAAATGAGGAAAAGTCCAAGGATGTGGGACCCTAGTAAGATGGTTAACTATTAGTATAGAGGAGTTAGCATTTATGATGTCAAGGAAGTGCTGAGCATTGCAATCACTGGTGGTACTGGTCAGCCACTTTAATGATGGATAGTTGAACTCTCACAATATAAAGTTTGCATTAATAGAGATTTCAAATAAGGCATTAAGATAGCTGTTATGATAAGCTGTGGACATATAGGTGATTTGGATATTTAAGAATTCAAAATTGGCATTCCAAGGAATGAGTTGTGAAGCTATGATATCCTTGGCAAATACTGATACTACCCTGCAAGCACCAAGAGATGAGAGGGAGTGCATTAATTTTTTTGGAAGCAAGTTTCTCTAAAACACACATATATGGATGTGTTTAAGATGCAGGAGGACCTCAAGTTCAAGTATTTTTTTTTTTGGCTCCTGATATTGTGATGAGCCATGCTAATCTTTTCTGACTTAAACGTTAATAAGCCAGGGTGCCTATTAGACAGACTCCGCCTAAAAAAGGCACCATGGGATAGGGCAGAAAATGCTTTAGCCAAAATATGAAACCTATAATTTAGTGTGGTTAAAACAAAGGCAATATGTACAGACAAACTTAGAGCAACTAATTTGCACATTAAACAGCACTAATATCAAATCTTAGCACATTCTAACCTAATCTAGTGACAGACCCCAGAGACCACACAAAGAGTACTCTGTATAATCCAGTCCACAACCTACAGTAGCCCACCCAAATACATGTCTGGACAACATGAATATGCAATTTCCAAATGTTTCCATAGCCAGCTTTGTAGATATGGGCATCCTGAGACAATGTAGTAATTTTTTCATGTTCACAGGCAAATGTTTAATCCTTAAAGAAACAAACACAGTATGCGAGAGATAGTCTTACACATTGTT
Organism: Protopterus annectens; assembly: GCF_019279795.1. NCBI lineage: Eukaryota > Metazoa > Chordata > Ceratodontiformes > Protopteridae > Protopterus > Protopterus annectens. Next base: position 193,643,562 of record NC_056730.1, read on the forward strand.
TCTGGAGGCAAAATATGACATACAAATGAGATTGACAACAACACACACTGCCTCCACCACACATAGAGTCCACCATACACATAGACCAACTTATGCTGAGGCACTAAAAAGCTATATTTTCAAACCAAAAAAACTCTTAACCCTATAAACTGCAATGCCTATCCTCAGCAATTGCTAAAGCACTCATGAAAAACAGCACAAAAACGACACATATGCCTACACACAGTGGAGCCCCACGAGCAAGGTCCATAAGGCAAGCAAACACATCACCCAGGACACTTGTCACAGGGCACTCCATTGTACAACATACAGATGCCCCACTCATCAGGCTGAACAAGGAGAAAATAATGGATAGTTCCTTATTTGAAGTCAGGATCTGCAAAGTTATGCACACAATCAAGTTACTGCACCAGAGGTACCAATATGATTCTATCATAGTTCATGCAGGCATTAATAACATGACATGTAATTCCCTAGAATATATGTAGAGAGACATTCCGATCTCTCTCAATATTTCTCAGACAAATATGTGCCTTGCATGAAGCAGTATTCCACCTTCACGAAGGATGACACCACAGTACAAACGAAAGGTGATTGATGCCTATAATTGACTTAAGTTGGTGTCTTTCCATGGGCGTTGAATATTTGTCAGCATGGGAGAACCCAATTAGCACACCATGTTGTTTTGTAAAGGATGGCATGCACCTGTTTCCCAATGCTTGCAAATACTGGATAAAACTTTTTCCACATGCTTAGAGCCTTTTTAAGCAATGCCATATTGATAAACCTATGGACATAACAAATAAAACACCAAAAAAAACTAAAGGTGTTATACCTCAGTGCTAGCAGCCTAAACAAGAAACTCTACATCCTACAAACTCTACTCTCTGGAGAATATAGACATCTGTTCAGTTGCCAAGACATAGCTTAAATTCACAGAAAGTACTCCAGCAATGGAAGGCATCAGTACCTTCCATACAATTAGACCATCAGCTGGACAGACAGGGTCAAAATGTGGCAGAATCCCAATCTATATTGGCAGCAAGTATAACTCCATGTTGGTTAAACAGGATGATGCCCTGGAATTTATCTGCCTGCAAATCGCCATAATGAATGTCCCTATATATTTGAAGAGAAATACAGACAAAGGAATCCAGACATGGAAAACTTTACAATACAATCTTGATGTTTGGATGGGAAATAGGAAATTCAGCCTAGGGATCACTTCTGTGGCTCTGCTCAACAGTGGCACAGGAAAATAATTTTCTTGGGTGGCAAAAGCTAGGGTACCTTTTTGGCTGTGCTTGTATAGGCCCTAGGGCCGATAGCCTAGTACCTACCTATGAACCTATGAACAAAAAATAAGAAGATAAAGAGGAAACGTAGAAAAGGAGATCAGTAATGGAGAAGTTAAAGAAATAGAAACTGAGGTTATGGAGCACCTGCAAAGTGAAGGATTCAGTGTAGAAAATGTAATTCAGAAAGCACCACAACAGGATAGAGCAATGGATATCCAAATTAAGGGAAAACCAGTGGAACAGGAAGCAATTGGCCAGGTGCCATATGAAGATATTTTGGAGCCTTCTACAGGAAACCAGTATAAATGTTCACTTGAAGGTAGTCAGCAAGGGAAGGAACAAGAAACTGTAGAAACTCTGATGCAGTCAATGTTGAGGCGTGATAGGCCAGTAAGTTCCCATATGACAGAGCAACAGATGACACAGGAAATTGAAGAGAATGTGACACAGGAAGATGCTATAGAACTTTCTATAGAATGACCACAAGAAATGAAAAAAAAGGGATATGCCCTAAGTTTGGAAGAAAATGAGCTAAGAGAAGAGTTGCTTGATTTAATAGACATAGATAGATATATTAAGATCAATGAAAGAAATAGATTGCAGAAGGTCTATAAAACCCAAAAAGTCAGAAGTCTGATAAAATAAATGAACACAGTAATTAGGACTGTCCTTAGAGACCCATGTGATATAACAGAAGTAAATAGGATATATTACTGTGCAGCTAAATTAATAAATGATAAAGTTCTACGATAAGAGCACAGGGTAGTAAGGGAAAGGAAGGGGAGAAATCGAATGAGTCTATATCTGATAGTCGAAGTTCCATAACTCCGAACACCTAATGATCGAACCATTATGTTCGAAGTTACAGAACTTCGACTATGTAAAAAAAAAAAAAAAAAAACAACAGACAAAAAAAATAATTGTAAGCAGGGGGGGACAAGCCCCCCTGCACCCCCCACACCCCCCGCTATTTAAATATACCAACTCTGAGATCACACCACATTGAAGTGAATGGAAACTTCCACTTATGGAGATTTCCATTCAAATGCTCAAACTTTTACAAATTCGAACGTATGTTCTCGACCATTTGTGGTTCAAACTTGTAAAAGTTCAACTATGTGATAGGAACCCAAATCGAATGCCATCATGGAAATATCGAACAGAGAAAACTATACAACAATTAAGACAAGAAGTGTCACTGTTAGAAGACTTTAGAAGAGGGAATAGATCAACAAAAATACTAAGAAAGATAGATGTGATAAAAGCAATGTGCAGTATTAGAACAGACCAGCATCTATCATGCACTATTGCAAATAACAAACCAAAAATTTCAGCACAAGTGGAAAAATTTAGAAGATACGAAGATAAATATAAAGGAAAAGTACAAAATAAGCAATTTATTGATGATCCAAAAAGGTTTTATAGAGAACTGGGAAACAAGATAAAAGGAATTGAAAGGCCACCAAAAAAAGAAGAAATAGATACATTTTGGAGAAGTATCTATGAAGATCCTGTGGAACATAACAGAGTTGCTAATTGGATAGAAGAAGTAAAAGAAAGAATAAGAACCAGAGAGATTGAAGCAAAGTTAAGAAAAGCCTCTAACTGGAAAATCTCAGGCCCAGATGATGTACCTAACTTTTGTTTAAAAGTACTAACATCTTTGCACAAAGATTTAGCCATGAATAAGAACTATTTATATGCGCAACCCAAACAGACACCAACCTGGCTACGAACAGGAAAAACAATGCTTCTACTTAAGGGTGAACCTGCAAACTACCCTAAAAATTATAGACCAATAACTTGCCTTCCGATGACGTATAAACTATACACAGGAATTGATGCTGACAGAGTTTATAGTAATTTAGAAGAAAACTCAATTATGGCAGTAGAACAAAATGGCAATAAAAGAAAGTCATATGGAAAAAAGGATCATTTGTTGTTAAATAAAGTCATAGTGGAGAACTGTAAAAAGGGGAAGAATCTAAGTATGGCATGGATTGACTACAAAAAAGCATTTGAAAGTATCCCTCATTCAAGGATAAAAGAGTGCTTAAAAATGTATAAGATCCACCCTATAATGATCGACTACATTACAGTGACCATGAAATAGTGGCAGACAATTTTGCAATTAAGCCATGGTAATGGACAAATTATTATCTCAGAAATAAAAATTCAAAGGGGGATATTCCAGAGTGACTCTCTATCACCACTGCTATTCTGCCTTGCCCTTAACCCATTAGGTTATTTACTTAGCTTACGCTATGACTATAATTTGGCCCTTAGAAAACAATGAAGTGTGAAGACTTCTCATCTTCTCTTTGTCGATGATTTAAAACTGTATAGCTCATCAGATGAGGAATGGAAAGCATGACTGCAGGTTGTTAAAACTTTTTCAGATGATATAAGTAGGTCATTTGGTCTTGATAAATGTGCAAAAGCACCCTTTAAAGCAGGAAAGCTGCAGCACCAGGAAAACTTCAGTTTGGGACAATTATGTGATATAAAATAACTTGAGCAAGAGGGAGTGTATAAATATTTGAGAATTGATGAAGGATCAACAATAAAACATGAACAAGTGCAAATACAACTTAGTAAGGAATACTTTAGAAGACTTAAATTAATCCTGAAAACAGCGTTGACATCTAGGAACAAAATCCAAGCTATAAACCTTATTCCTGTCCTAACTTATAGTTTTGGAGTGATTGACTGGCCCCAAATCGTGTTGGATAGATTAGATAGGAAAACAGGAAGGATGCTTCATGCTTATCAAATGATTTATAAAAGTTAGTGTATGCCAAGATTATATATTCCCCATTTTGAAGGAGGGATGGGCCTCCTTGAAATTGATTACATGTATACATCTGCAATCATGGGACTCCACACATATCTGCTGACCTCACAAGACCCAAACATAGTGAAAGTTTTGAAACATGAGGAGAATGAATCTAAGATGACTTCTCTGCTAAATCTAGCAGAAACATATTGGCGTCAGGCAGGAATGGATATCAAACCAGAAGTAGATAAAAGTCAGACAGCAACTGAATGTGCCAAAAAACAAAAGAAAGAATATAAGGTGAAGGACCAGATGAGAAGGCAAGAAATGTGGAAAATGCATGAATATAGTTGCAAGTATAGAAAACCTCTGGAAGAACCTCATGTTGATCAGGAATGAATGCAGGAATGGTTAAGGAGAGGTGAATTCAAACCAAGAGATGAAAGGTTAATATTGGTGGCCCAAGATAGTGGGCTGCATACATGCTGGTTTACAAAGTTCATTGAACATGTGTAAGAAACAGACAGATCTAGGTTTTGTAAAACTGAATTGGAAACAGTCACACACCTTGTTGCTGGATGTGATATACTAATGGCAGAAGGACTGTATATTGAAAGGCATAATAATGTGGCAAGACTGTTGCACTGGGGATTATGCAAACATTATGGTATTGAAGTGGCTGAAAAACACTGGAAACATGAGCCACAAAGCTTCATAGAAAATGATGAAGTCTACATCACATGGGATCATTCATTTCCAAGAGTTCAAAAGATGGTTGCTAGAAAACGGGATACAGTGGTCCAAGAAAAGAAGACAAAAGTAGCATTGATCATTGAAATCACAGTGGCTACAGTGTCATGCGTACAAAGAGACACAAAGTCATAAAATATCATAAAATATCAGGATTTGCAAGCAGAAACAAGAACAATGTGTAAGAAAGATACCCAGATAGTTCCAATAGCAGTAGGAGCAACAGGTCTTATAAAAAAGAGTCTATAATCATATTTAGATATGGTACCAGTACATGTAACTCCATGTGAATTGCAGAAGGAGTCATTACTGGGAACATTGCAGGTTCTGCGAAGAGCACTTCTGGCTGATGTCAAAGAGTGAAACAATACTAATTTCATGAACTTTAATCGTACTTTGACTTAGGAATGGGGTCTCAAAAGATTTGGAGAAATTAAAAAAAAAGTCTATATATCATATCACAGCAAGCTATAGGTCACCCACTATGTCTGCAGAATCCCACAATTTGTTCCTAGTCCTGCTGGAGATAATCACCATTAAACCAAATACCTTATTCAATGGAGACTTTACATACTCCTCTATAGACTGGGAAACATACAGTGCTTCCAATTTGCAGGCACATTGCACAATGATTTTTGAAGTTTATTAACACCAATATCTTTGACTGGAGAGTGTGCACATTCACCAGAGGTTCAGACATACTGCACCTGGTACTAACAAGTGGGAGCACCAGGCCTCCCCTCCTCCAAAGTGTCACTTCCTCACTGGTAAGGTTAGACCAAAAAGCTACCTCTTTCAAAATAAAAATTAACTCAGTAACCCCAGCAAACCATGTAACAGTTGAGAACTATTCCAAAGCTAACTGCATCTTATTAAGAGATAGTTTGTTAAAATTCAGTGCTTCTCCCAGCCCCAAATATGCAGCAAACTATGAAGAATTGTTCACAGAGACCCTGTACAATCATGTAAATAGCTCTATAAAGACTGCTGTACCTACTAGAAGTAAGCCCAAAACAAACTCTATAAACAAACCATACTGTTAGAATCCTAACCTTAATAAGGGATATAACAAATGGAAAAAAATCATGACTAAAGTCAGGAAGAAAAACTCTCATAATGCTAGGAGCTTTCTAATTACACTAAATAGGAAACTAGAAGGACTAGTTAAGTCCAGCAAGGGCATTTATGTGGTCCAGAAAGTCTCATAGGCTAAAGAAAACAACAAGGCTTTTTGCAGCTATATCCAAAACCTTAAAGGCAGTACACAGCAGTATACCGAACTGGTGGTCAGTGGTGCCACATTCACCGAGCAGTGACATAGCAAATTTGCTGGCTGACAAATTAAGCTCAGACTTCACCCCTTCCCTGCTTCTCCCCATGAAATACTTACTAGCATAACCCTCCCAACTATTAACAGGGAGCAGGTCCAGGTGGAGCTTGCTAAGTCTAAAAACATAGGCTCAGTGGACCCCAACAATATCCTGGGATGCCTCCTAAATAGCTTAAAACATGGCCTATTAAGACAACTTGAGTCACTTTCCAACTATAGCCTCAAAACAGGTTTTGTACCATGAGAACAGAGGACTGCAATGGTTATCCCGTTTCAGAAAGGTATTGGACATGCTACACTTAAAGAAATCCCAATTCCTCAGAGCCACACACTCCAGGGATCTAAACCTTGTCATCACAATAAACAAAACATGCTGGAGGGATAGGTTCCTGACCCAGAGACTCCCCAGACTCTGGAATAGACTGCCCATACATGTCAAGCAGAGCACCTCCTTGGCCTTCTTCAAAAGGAACCTTGACGATTGGATGGGAGAAAGGAAATTCACCCCAGGTTCACGTCAGTCACCCTGCTAGGCAGGGGTCCAGGGAAGTAAATAGTGTGGGAAGAAATATCCAGGGAATTGTTATGGCTAGGCTTGTATAGGCCCTAGGGCCGATAGCCTAGTACCAACCTATGAACCTATGAACCTATAGACCATCAACTAACCTCAGAAACTACAGACCCATTAGTCTGACTAGTGTAATATGCAAAGCCATGGAATGAATTACCATGGAAATGGTCAATAAAGACATAGGCAACCTTCAGGTACTGTAAATAACCATATCTTGCTTTGTCAAGGGAAGGTTATAACTACTAAACCTGGTAGACTTTGTTAACAATGTCACCAAGGCAATGGATGGGGGAAAATGGTGTATACTGCCTCCCTGGATCTGGGTAAGGCATTCAAAACAATACTCCACTAAAGTATAGTTGACAAATTCATTGAACTGGGCATAAACTCCTGCATATCTTGCTGGATTGCCAGATGGCTCTTAGAAAGACCCAGAAAGTCAAGATCGGTAAGACCACCTCCACTAAGTGACTGGTCACCAGTGGGTTACCTCAGGGATCTGTGCTGTGACTGCTCCTATTTGACATCTACTTCTCAGAGGTAAAGACTAATGACAAAGTTCTTAGAAGACTGAAAATTGGGAGCTATCATCAGTTCCCCAATGACACAAACATCTTACAAGAGGGTCTAAAAGACAAATGACTGGTGCCAAATCCACAGACTAAAATTCAATGCCAAGAAATGCATTATACTACCTTTTGGGAAAACTGCCACCCAGGCTAAGTACTACATTGATAACACAACACTAAGTGCTGACCTGGTAGTCAGTGATCTAGGAACACATATAGGCAGTAATCTGGCCTTTTAGAAACAGGTGGTCAGGGTAGTAAGAAAATCATTCTATGTCACTCAACTTATAATTAAGGGTATGGCATCCAGGTCCAAGGAAGTCATAGTGCCACTTTATTTTGCCTTTATCAGAACCATCATGGAGTATAATGCCCCCTTTAGCATATACCTGACCAGACATATGGAATTGTTGGAATGCCCACAAATGTTGCTTACCAGGAGAATCCAGGGTATAAATACTTTGTCCTAATTGAGTCACCTACAAGTTACTGAGAGGCAATCTATGACTGGCATACAAGGCATCCCTGGATCGAGTTCTGATGGACCTTATGCAAATCTTCAAAACAAACAGCATCAGAACTATTAGATCCATGGATTTAAATTTTGCTTGTGACATAAACAAGACATGTTGACAAGACAGATATGTGTCTCAGAGGATCCCTATGCTCTGGAATTGGCTCTTCATCCACGTGAAGCAATCCATCCCTAACCCTGTTTAAACAGAACCTTAACCAATGGATGAGAAACTGGTCTACACCTCTCTTTCCATCCCTGGCAAATCAGTGATGTTTGTTAGAAATCTCTTCCAAAGTTGACACATACTGGATACCTTAAAAATGACACATGTACATTGCCAGTTATTAAAGGGAATTATTGCATGTTTGAATCTCAGCACCACTCTGAGAAGCTGGTAAAATACAACTGAAGATCAGTGTCTTGGACCCTGGAATAGCAAGTTTAGTCATATTCTTCTGCTTGTCCCTATTTGCAGAGTGCCTAATGTTATTCACCCCCACATGGATCGCCTTGAGGTTATAACTGTCAGGATGGTGGTATCTAAAAGCCTTTGTGAAGTTCCATGTCTTGGCTGCAGAAAAATGGATGTTACCCTATTCTTATCTGACTAAGTGAGGGCAGTGTCCAAATGCTTGAAAATATAGTCACCTATTACTAAAACATTACCCAGAGATGATACAGTCTTAGTGGGCCATGGTGACCTGATGTCTATACAGTTGTGACTCTTAAACATGAATGTGCTTTTATAACATCCTCACTTTAATATTTTTCATATAAATAGACATGCAATGAAACATGTAAAATTTGTCACATTCATTGTTATTTCTGACTCATAATGGTGGATATGCCATACTTGACATATTTGTGTCTTCTGTTTCTATACTGCTTGTTCTATATTCTTCCATTGAGCAGGCCATATGTGTAGCATGAAATATTCAGAAGCTTTTTTAGTAAATTTCTTTGCTTACCTTGAGTCATGATCTCAGAAACACATCAAGGATTTATTTATATAACTTTCATTTTCTAACTAGTTTCAGTTTAAACACAATACAAATTATTTTAGTAACCTTTTTCAACATATACTTCTCCTGTCACCACAATTTAAAACTTTATATTTTTGGAGTTTCTTAACTGATACAGACTTTCACACTGCATTAAACCTGCTTGGCTTCCTACAACAAGAATCATTTTCTTGCAGCATTATTATTATTACATTTTTAGCACTCCCACTTGTTCATAGGTTGGTGTTAAGCTATCGCCCCTGGGGCCTATACAAGCCTAGCCATAACAATTCCCTGGATATTTCTTCCCACAATATTTACTTCTCTGGACCCCTGTCTAGCAGGGCGACTGACATGATCCCTGGGGTGAATTTCCTATCTCCCATCCAATCATCAAGGTTCCTTTTGAAGAGGGCCAAGGAGGTGCTCTGCTTGACATGCATGGACAGTCTATTCCAGAGTATGGGGAGTCTCTGGGTCAGGAACCTATCCCTCCAGCATGTTTTGTTCATTGTGATGACAAGGTTTAGATCCCTGGAGTGTGTGGCTCTGAGGGATTGGGATTTCTTTAAGTGGAGCATGTCCAACAGCTCAGGGTTTGACATGGCCTTGTATGTTAAGCAGAGATCACCTCTGAGTAGACGATATGCCACAGAGTATAGCTGGAGTTTTTTTAGATGGTCAGCATATGGCATCTGCTTTAGGCCTGTGATTCTTTTAGTGAGGTATTTCTGTGGTCTTTTCAGCTGTTGCAGATGTCTTGTGAGGTACTCTATAATGGGTCTAATGAGGGATGAGTACAGTGGGACAATGACCTCCTTTTTTCTGGATTAAAAGCCCTTAGTGATGAGGTGTGCCACATAGAAGGATTTCCTGACTGTTGTGGTGATGTGGTTATCGAAAGTGAGACCAATGTCCACCTGTGTCCCTAAGTCTCTCATCACACTTTCGATGTTTAGTGTACTGCCACCTATGTGGTAATTCATGGGTACATGTTTTTTTCCAAAGGGGTTAACTATACATTTCTTGGCATTAAGCTTGAGCCCATGGCTCTGGCACCAGGCATCTGTTTCTGTAAGGCCCTTTTGTAGAATATCTACATCATTTGGGGATTCAATAATGGCTCCCAGTTTGCAGTCATCTGCAAACATTGTTAGTCAGAGTCCCTTAGTGTTGGCCTGTACTTCAGAGAAGTAGATGCCAAACAAGAGTGGTCCCAGGACTGAACCCTGAGGTACTCCACTTGTCACTTGTCTGGAGCTGGATTTGGAGTCGGCTACTTTTACAGTCTGGGTTCTGTCAGTAAGCCAGTTGGCAACCCATCGAGTGATGTAGGGATTTATGCCCAGCTTAGTAAGTTTATCTATAATTCCAGAGTGGGGGATGGTGTTGAAGGCCTTGGTGAGGTCCAGATAGGTTGTGTGGACCGCTTTACCCTCATCCACAGCTCTGGAGACTGATTCGAAGAAGTCAATCAGATTCAGGAGACAAGATCAGCCCTTCACAAACCCAAACTGGGTGGGGTCCAGTGTTTGAAGGTTGCCAATGTCTTTGTTTATAAGTTCCATGATAATGCTTTCCATGCCCTTGCAGATCAGGCTTGTCAGACTGATGGGATGGTAGTTCCCGGTATCCAAGGCGGATCCCCCTTGGGGAGTGGGATAACTGCAGCTATGCGCCACTCAGTGAGCACGAAGCCTGAGGTGAGGCTATGATTAAACATGACACTTAGGTGAGGTGCCAGTTCTTTTCGTAGTTTATGTAGTACACAGCCTGGGATGTCATCTGGTCCCATGGTTGTTGTATTCTTAGCTTTGGAGAATGCGGTTTCTACCTGTGTGGCCATGATTACCAGAATTTCACAATCTTTTGGTATTGAGATGGGCCCTTTAGGGGGTGAGGGGGGGTGAAGTTGGCACTAAATTGATCTGCCAGGATATTGACAATATCCTTGGGATCAGTATATTTAATGCCATTCTGTTGTAGCTCAGAGCATTGCCATTTAGATTCTTGACATAACTATAGAATGCCTTGTGGTTGTCTTTGGAATCTTTGTCAATTTTATTTTCGTAACTAGCTTTTGAGGATTTTATGAGGGATCTCAGCTTCTCACTGAGGCTGGTGAGGGAGTTTTTTTGCATCCTGAGATTTTCCTCTTTTCTGCAACAATTTCTTCCCTCTGTTGTATAGTTTGTTTATAGCAGAGGACCACCAGACCGGTTTCCTTTTTTGGGGAAGAGCATCTTGGTTCTATTTGGGATAATGATTCATGCACGAGTAGATGTGCTCGTACAGTGCCTTAGTGTAGGATTCTGCAGTCGAACTTTCAGATCCCGTCTGCATGGGTGTCATGAAGTTTGTCACTTCTGACTTCAGTGGCATGAAGTTGGCTTTGGACAAGTTTTTTACGGAGGTTTCCTAACTGGGGGGTGGGGGTGGGATGTGGATGTCAAGGGTGATTTGCTTATGGTCAGACGTGACCGATGAGGGGGTGACCACTGGTGTGGTACATCTATCTCCCATGTTGGTAATGGCCAGGTCTAGGATATTGGAGCCCCTGGTGGGACAATGGATTAGTTGATCCAGGGTATTGGAATTTATGAATTCCAAGAACTGTTGGGAAAATGAGTTGGTACCTGAGTAGTTTTCGCAGTTAATTGCAGGGTAGTTGAAATCACCCAGTATTAGGGTGTTTGATTGTATCTTAATATTTTCCAGAATGTTTAGAAAGATGTAGTGAGAATCTTGGGGCATGGTGGGGGATCTGTAGCAGGCTACAATTTGGATTGCAGTCTTACCTAGTGTTAGTTGCACCTGGAGAATTTCAGATGCATTGTGTTGGGCAACTAGCCTGGAGGTGTAAATATCCTTGGTGAATATGGACACTTCTCCACCTTTAGTGTTTTGGTCTTGGTTTTGTGGCCAAAAAGTGTGGTAAGAGTTGTAGCCTGGTATTGCAGGGGTGCTCTCTGGAGCCTTGAACCAGGTCTCAGTTACTGCACAGATATCGATGTTCTCCATTTTTAGGAGTGCCACAATAGAGTGCATTTTGAGGTTTAGACTTCTAGCATTGAGTAGCATTACCTTCAGATTTTGCATGCTTGTATCTGATATGGTGGTGTTTTTTTTCCTTTGAACCTTGTCTAAAAAAGGCACTATAGGGGTGGCAAGAGCTTTAGCCAGTAACCTGAATCCCAGGGGTGACAGGTGCAGACCATCTCTAGCAAAGCATTGTGGTTTGTCGATCATGTCTTCCCAAGCAGACAGATATTGGATCCCCTTTGAATGACACCAGAAGCTTAGCCAATTGTTGAAGTCAATCATTTTGTCCTTATACTGTGGTATCATTCTGGGCAAAGGCAGGATGCTACTCAGGGCTAGGGTCATACCTGCCTGGGCCACATGATCCAAGAGCTCTTCCATGTCTCTTTTCATGTAGTCCAGGGAGGTATGTCTCAAGTCATTCACTCCAGCATGGACAATGACAGAGACATATTTGTACTTGTTGTGGAGTGACTTGAGTGCATGCGTTATGTGGCGGATCCTGGCACCCGACAGGCAAATGACTGTAATTTTCTCCTTGTTCAGCCTGGTGGGTGGGACATCAGTGTGCCTGACTATAGAGTCACCTATGACTAAAGTGTTGGGTACATTGTCTTGCCTTAGGGGCTGTTGTTGGGTGGCACACTGGTGTTGTGAGCTATGTGTCACTTTGGTTGTGACTGGTGTTTGTTTGCGTTTCAGCTTTGGAGGTCCTTGTTGCTTGGGCAGGTTTATGTTAAGGGCCTCCGCATATGTGGGTTTAGTGTTGCTATGTGTAGGTGTTGATGGTGTGGGTTTTGAAGGGCTATGTGTTGCTTGAGGTGTAGTGCAGGTGTTAACCTTCTCCTCTTGACTGTCTAGCACAATCTTGGCCGGAGTGAGCTTTGCTTCCAGTTTGGCTATGTAAGTGCATCTCTCGCAGGTTTTAGTGTTGGTTGGTAGGAGGAGAGTATTGTCTGTGTACATGAGGCAGTTGCCGCATTGCCCCAGTATGCCCAGATACAACAGGTGGACAGAAGAAATCACCGGAAGCTGACCCTTGGACATGCCTGTTTAGGTGCTTTTTTTGTAAAGTATAACAGCTGTTTTCCCTTACCTTTGCAAGGTACTTTGCAATTATAGGCTGTTTAGTGCCTACGATTAATTTCTCCTTATTGACAAGGAAAACAACTTTTACCCAGACAATAGAGCATGTTTTGTCCTTTCTGTCAGATCACCTTCCAACCATGGACATTCTTATGAACCTAGCCTACTGCTGTATTGACAAATATCCTCACCTACTGAATGCAGTAATTTGAAACTTCCCAACATGTTTTTCTTATACAGACCATGTTTTTGTAGGCTGTCATTAAGCCTTGCTCCACTTCCTGGTTCAAAGCATACCTGTAGCATTCGTTTAGGTAATGCATTTTTTCTGTCAAGCAGCTACGAGGTAGTATGGATACTAGTTGCTAATAAATTTCATTCTGATGTTCCTGATTTAATTCTAGCCATCTCTATTTGATAAACATGTGGAATTTGGCAAATTAAACTGCCTGTGCCCCTGAGCTTCACACCATTTCTGATTACTGTGTTTCTCAGGCTGAAATACTGCTTTTATTGTCCCTTTCTGATATTCTGCATAAGAATTGTTTTATTTTTTTTATCCAGTCTAAAACAATATTTTACAAGGGCCTCTTTACGTTTCCTTTGTGATTACTGTAGTCTGATCTATTCTCTAACTACTAGGTCAACATTACTAACAATGAATGCATATAGTATTGTGCAGTGCAGGTTTTACTTGTATTTCATGTTTATGGATGGATATGTATTTCTGTTATTAACTAGTTTCATTAAATGAACAGTCTGTCTGTATTTTCAAATAGACCATTTTGTCATTATACAATTAATGTTTAAATATCCAAGGAGAGGTGATTCTGCTTTTTTTCTGGTATTTCTTTCTAATCGTACACAGTAAATGGATCATGCCCACATTATATCGTGTTTATTTTTTGTGGTGAATAATCTCATTTTGGATGGAAGATAGGGGAGATTATGATGCAATGTTAGAAGATAAAGAATTAAAATGGCAACTTAAAGTTGAGTGCAACTGTATTTACAGGCCTTAATGATGGTGTCTCTTTAAGGGGTATATTGCACTTAAGAAGTAGATGTACTAAGTAGATTTAGTACAATAAATATCATGAAATGTTTTTTATACAAAATAATTACATACAATATGGTTGCTGGGTTATATAAAAAGATTAGATATACATATTTGTATAACAGAATATAAATATTTATGTATTTAATAGCTTATATTTTCTGTTCAAATAGTAATGAGTAGGAGGCTGTGATTGGTTGATAAAGGTCATATGATATTTAGTGTTTAATTTAAAATCATTAAATGCATGTGATTGTATTCTACAGAAATCTAACAGACAAAAGTACTAAATACAGCGTGTGTCTCAGTGTTCTGACATCAGTTATTTCTTGTGGTTGTTTTTGATCTGTCCATCTACAATGCTGTTTCCCTGCTTATAGTGTATGGTCTGTTTTTATTTGGAATATCTTGGTAACATGGAGTTTCAAAGTTCTCAAGACATGTATTCAGAATTAACTTTAGAATCCCAAATTAAATTTATGGCATTTGGGAAAACTAGGTTGTTTTACTAAAAATCCACCAAAGGTAGATAATTGCAGTGCACCACAGGAAAATAATGACCAGCTGATTGATGCATTGGCTAAAAGGTCAAGTGGAATCAGTTGAACCCATGAATAACAGTTTGTATGCAATTGCAGTATGACATGGAGCACAAAGAGTAAGTTTTGATTGTGTTTGGAACATCCCTTCTAGTTTTCTTGGCAGTAGTGGGCTACACCATTGACAGTGACATTTGTAAGAAGTTGTAGAATGTTTAGCTGAGTTGGAATGTTGTTCAAATTAAAATCGTTGTAATGAGAGAATTCTTTCTGGTGGAAACCATTACGGCCATGAGGATCCACATGGGCTTACGATAGAACAAGTTTCCTAATGGAGTAACTAAGGATTCATCTTTTTTAAAAGCACTCACTGATCATTTAAAGAGACCTGGGTGTGAGTTAATAAGTATTTTAATCAAGCATAATGATTTTAATATAGGAAAACATACTAAGGAGGTAGCAGAGTTGCAATTAAAAATGGAGTCACACAGTGAATTTAGTAACAATAAACTGAATATTAATAGGGTATTACACAGAATTAAACAGATGGCAATGACTTGCTTAAAATGAAACATAATACATTTCTGAAAGTTAAAGATGTATGTGACAAAGGTGTTGCATATGTTTTACTAATTCAGAAAACACCCCAGGGTAAATCCTCAACTTCCTGAAGCAATAATAAACAGCATTAAGATACTGTAGCACCTTCCATCCACATAAATGATATGGAAGTAAATGGTAAAAATTAAAACTGTGGACTTGATTACATATTTATTGGTTGTATTTGTGTTTAGTAAGGATGTTGGATAGAATATCAGAACAGAACAAGAGGGAGGCTGCACTGCAGCAAATGGAACAAAAGGAAAAAGGTTAGACAGCATGGACAGACGCATATTTTCATCACAGAAGAAGAAGGAGCTGAGAAAAAGGCTAGATAAGTGCAAAGTAGAATGTCACTAAGGAAAAGAACACTGCTATGTGGACTACAGTAAAGATGTAAACCTGTTTTCCATTTTTAATTTGTCAGGTAGGTATTATAAAAGGTAGAACTTAGACTCTTGCAAAAGGACTTTTCTTTTATCTCAGCAAGAAGAGCAAGACAGGACAATATGTTGATAGAACTGTGTTTATTTGCATGTAAGATAAATCTGGACTTTAGTTTTTAACATATGGAAAACATAAGTAGTACAACACACAATTTAAAGAGAAAGAATGCATATAACCCATTATTGGGAATTATGATAAATAATTTTGAGACAGCTTTTGTGCGTGATATTAGGAAACCTTTGGTCAAAAAAAAATTAAATATGGCAGGAAAATAAATCATTTAATAATTTCATGTCTCTCAAGGCAATTAATTTTATGAAGGACAAGGGTGGGAGTATGTTTCTAATGAATGCAAATAAGTATAATGCCAAAAGATAGTTTCATTACTGAGTGACAATACAAGTTATGAAAAGGTTTCTTTGTATGTTGGACAAGCCTTCTGTTGATATGTTGAATTGTAGGTTGACAAATGATGAACTGTTTGAATTTTAAGACAACTTAAAAATAGATTTCCTGTAATGTCTGGAATCCCAAAAAATGCATAATAACGTTACCGATCTGCCTATGAGATCCAGCTAGAGGGTGAAAAATGAGGGCTGGATTCAAGAATGCCTGCACTTAGTCTTCCTATCATGTGTGTGCTGCGCTGTTTGGTACTTATTAAAAAGCTCTGCACTTTGTGTATGCCCTGAAAAGATGGGTTAATGGCACAATATGCTAATGAAGGCATAACCTGTCAAATTCCATGCCAATTAATCAATCCAACATGGTGATGCTATTCAGGGACATATAAAGAGATTGTGTACACACTGACCCTGGGATTCAGCAAGCTCTGCATGGCGTGCAGGAATAGTGCAAGAGCTGTTGTACGCAATATGACCGACGAGCGATCCAGGAATGAGCTCCCGGGACGTGCACGAGCACTCCTACACTATTCCTGCATGGACACAGCTCCTGTATGCTGATTACCTCATTTGCTGGTAAAATCCATGCAAATGAGGTGAATTAGCGATCCAGGAAGCAGGCAGGCATCTGTGCAGGAATAGTGTAACCTGCATAAATGTATTTGGTTACTAACCGAATACATTTCTGCAAATTACAAAACGGAGGCATGACAGCTCCAAAGAAAGCATGTATTCAATGTAGTAGGCATGCCAGTGGCCAAATATATGGCCACTGGCATAGGAAATAGTTGCAAAATTGTAAAAAAATAACTTTTATTTTTTTGGCCAATTTCAGCCGTTTAAGCGTAGGGCAGCGGTGCGCAAACAGGATCGGTCAGAAAATAATGAAAAAAGTTAGAAATAAGCTTTTAAACCGAAATCAACATTCTACCATAATAGTCAATGGCATGCATAAGCCAACAATACCATGGAATAGTGGTTGCTAAGGGGGAAGGCTGAGTGTCAGTTTTGTAACCATGCATCAGCAGTCAGTTTTATGCAAATGAGGGGACTGATACTGTATCACAGATTTCCCCTCAGTGTTAGCTTGCAGCCAACTGTGTAGGTGCAGCAACACCATGGTATAAGCATAAGAGGTAGATGACCTCATAAGGGGGGAGTGTCATGCATGCTGTAAGCTTATTAGAGCTCTGTGGCCCATGTTTGCCCTTAGCTAAGCACAGGGGTGTGTCTGAGGCAGCCTAGCAGTGTTTACATTGCCTAAACGTGTGTGCATGCTGTGCACCAGGTTTTAAACAAAAACAAAAAAACCCACAGGAAATAGCAGCTCTGTTCACATCTGAGCACTGGGTATGTGCATTGCACATCGGGGCTTAAACGGAAAGGCAATGGGAAGGGAAAATAGCAATAGGAAGGCAATCAAGGAGAACTAGCATAGCTGGCAGGTGAAATGTATCAGAATCAGCCAATTACAGCCAATTACAGCAGCTCAGCCCAGCACACTACTATAAACTATGCAAACATCTTTCACTCTGTTTTTTCCCACAAACACTACACCACCAGTGTACACAGATGGGGAAATTGTAGCTGACAAAACTAACAAAATGATAGGGGCTGCTGCCACTCTCATACATCAATATGTGGAAGAGGCTGAGGGTGGTGAGGATGTGAATGCTGATGACCAACCCAAAGTGAGGAGAAGGAGAAGAGTGTACAGATTCAGGGTAACCTACCAGGGGCTACATGAGCTGGAGACAGTGGAGAGCTATAGGGTGGATAGGGACATCCTACAGCAAATTGTTGAGCTCTGCCGGCCATGCCTCACACACAGAATCAACAGAGGGATACCCATCCCAGTGGATACCAAGGTATGTGTAGGCTTAAGAATACTAGCCACAGGTACCTTACAAAGGCCAGCTGGGGATATCATGGGGATCTCACAGGCATCAGCATCCGGGGTACTCCACCAATTCCTGGATGTCATGTCAGCACATGCCGGTGAGCACATATATTTCCTCAACACCTGTGAGGCATTGACCAGCAATATGTGTCTCTTCCACTAAATAGCAGAATACCCTGAGGTAGTGGGTGCAATAGACTGCATGCACATACACATCAGAGCTCTACCAGGTGAGCGAGCCAGGGTCTACATGAACCGCAAGGGCTTCCCCTCCATCAACTGCCAGGTCATGTGCGATGCCCAGGACATTATCATGAATGTGTGTGCTGGCAGCCCTGGAAGCTATCACAACTCCCACATCTGGCATATGACACAGCTGTACCAGAGATTTGCCGGTGGGGACATCCTATATGGCCACCTAGTGGGAGATGCTGGTTACGCACTGGAGCTGTGGCTGATGACACCCATCAGAAATGTACACACACCTGAACAAGAACTCCATAATGAGGCATATGCACAAACCAGAATCATAATAGAGCGTGTGTTTGGGATGCTCAAGTTGCGGTTCCAGTGTCTGGACATATTTGGTGGAGCCTTGCAGTACTCTCCAGTTACATGTACACAAACTTTCATTGTATGTGCCATGCTACACAGTATGATCCTGCAGAAACAGCTGCAGCAGGGACAGCACGGGGCAGGGCCACACAGCCCCCCCACTATTGCCAAGGCCTGCACAGGTACAGAGTGACTCAGAGGAGGAACAACCTGAGCCTGCCCATGTAGGCAGAAGGAGGCATGCCCAGTATGCCCAGGCTTTGGCAAAAAGGGAATGCATACCACATACACTGACACAGTAGGGACCCAGGGAATGACACCTCTCTCTGACTCACACATACAGTAAAAGGGATGCCAAACATGACACTGCCTGTGTTTTACCATGTATAGGGAGAGTACTATGTGCATGCGACATAATCAGACCTCCAGCACCATCCTCAATACTGGCACAACCACAAGGTAAGTCACTCTTCCTATCAATTGCTGAATGGAGTAGTATGTGTTGTTACTTGAATCTATGGTATGGATGTAAGCATACAAAGGAATCGGGTGACTGAATGGGATGGTAGCAGATAGTGGACACCTATATGGGCAGCATGAAATCCGTAACAAATACTGGTGTCAACAAAGTAGGCAGTACTAGACAAGATGACAAATCCCACTGCAGTACATGTGGTGGCCCAAATGTGAATCCATAGGACATACACATGCATGTCAGTGAGGCTCACATACCCAACAACAGCCTCAGCCAGCAGGACAGATATAGATGACCATAAAGAAAGGCTGTGTTAAGGCCTCCAATTGATGGCAATGGAGAACAGCCCCACCCCCCCAGACCTACACAGACTGCAACATGTCTGGCAGTTGTATGTTAGTTCTGAAGTGTAAGAAGTCTGAAACTGAAATATAGTCAATAAAACCTAAGATCTGTACTCTACTGATGTGCTTCTAGTCTGCATGACAGGCCAGAATACAAAACGGAACGGAAGCCAACCGAGTACCTGAAATATCAGTACAGTCATAGCAAATGTTTACAGTTGTCAGGTGTGCCCACCCCAACAATCATATGTAGAAATGCAGTAATATGTATGTGTAGGTTTAACAACAGTTGAGCACAGATTACCTGAGCTGGCCCAATTTACAGGATAGATTGTTGCATGTGTACAATATGCAGGGCTCTGTGTGTTAGGTTGTGTGTTGTATATTGTGTGGAAGTGGTCAGCATGTAAGCATGGAGGGTTGTGTCACAGTGGCCTATGGCCAGTACTGTTGATGACAGGACCATGTTCTGACAACTGTAGTCTCAACCACAATGCACCCCAGTAAGACCCAATTCAGCAGTCATCCATACTCACTGTTCAGATGTCAATATCTGTCACCATCTGAAAGATGGACATACCATGAATGTGGGCCCAGACATACACACAGTACACAGGTGGAAGTACCTTAGACAGAGTACATAAAATTTAACTGTCAACTGCACACACCCTTGTAATTGTACATATAGGTTAGCAGCAAATTAGTTGTCTGTGTAGTATGGAATACTGATGTAGTCCGGCCAATCACTGGCAGACCACAAAAGACGCACTTATGAAGTAATGAGAGACTGCCTATGTCCCTACACAAGGCAGAATAAGGGGAATGTCCCAGGTATATCTGTGAGTCAGCTGCAAGAAGCTTCCATATCACACATGCACTCAGCTCACCCCATCATCAGCCACAGGTTTATCACAGGTCATATCCCTGCTGTTGGTAATGAGTACATTATGACCCCCACTTCTGTATGGGAATACCCACAGAATGCAGCATGCTGAAGAGGTGTCCCATGCAGGTGGATCCCTAGCTGTAAGCAGCACCCTGCCAGCATCCAGAACAATGGATTAATATGGGCAGCAACTATTGTCATTAACACTTCGCACACTTACCCTGTCACCCCAGGGGTATCCAGTGGCTTGCAGCCTGGGACTATAGGAGTGACAGAATGCACTGGCCTGCTACAGATGGCCTGCATCACTACCAAACCCCTACAGTCCTCTGTCAAAGGCCTGTGCCTCACCCGTACTGCCAATGTATGTTATCTCATGGGGTCCCAACTAACAACATAACACAGTCCACAGAACACAAATGTAAGGCCATGTCGACAACTCCCAGTTGCATGTTCACCATGTCCTACTGCATGAACTGTGGACCAACCCCTAAATACCACTGGGATGAAAGGACAACTATAGGGATATGTCTCACATGTCGCTTGCATAATGTTAGGAAGAGGATAGAATAACAGAGTGGGGGTGTAGAAGCATGGACGCCATGGGGTGTGTGAAGTCTATAACTCTGATGTGTGCCCATACTACCCCTGCCTGCAAACCTAGTAATGGGTGGCTACAAACCTGCTTGTAAACCACAATGTGAAGGGGAACTGACCAGATATATATGAGCCCTGCCTCTGGGTAACCTGGGTGAATCTGTACAGCTGAGAGGTATGACCACAGCAGGATATGGTCATTCTGTTACATCAATAGATGTACAAGCAGGGGATCCTCAGCCACCACAGTACCAAGGTGCTGGACCATTTACACAGACCCATCAGCAAGTGTCTGCAGCTACCCCTCCAGAATGGCATGAGTGTGCAAGAATATGTAAGCTGCAGACCACAATACTGGACCCAGCCTCATTCATCTTGTATTTCCCAGGAAATAACTGTGAGCAAATAAGTATATTTGTCAGTAGCTGATGACATAATGCATCACAGCATACCTCTCAACCTGGAAATGTCAAAAATCTGGACAAGGCCCATGAAAAATAGGTACAAATCTATATGCTGATTAACATAAATTTTGCATACATGATTACATAACCCCACCCACTCTAGAGGAATTGTGGGATACCACCTTTCAAACACAAACTGAAGAATAGACAACCAAAATATGCCACCAGTGTCCCCCTGCAGCCATTCCAATGTCCAATTCCCTGGCTATTTCGTCCCATTTACCATAAACACTAATGTGTTCATACTGCTTTACTTCTACAATCATTATTTGGATTTTAGTTTTACATTTTATAGCACACTAATAGACATCTGCTAAACAAAGCAATAGTGTCTCACAATAAAAATAGACTTGGCATTAAAACTTCTCTGACCTTGAAACTCACATTCATTGAAACTGCATTGAAATCCACACCACATCCAAAGAAAATGCATCTGGGCAGTGGTGGGTAAAGATTACCTTTGGGCTGTTCTCAAATCATAGCTCATAGGCCCCTTGCACACAAAACAAGAAACATACATGTGTCCATTGGTACACCTTCCTGACTTTATTAAATTATATTCCTGGTATAATACAGAACACTTAGAGCGCATTTCAAATTTATTATTTGAACATTTTTCCAGTAGGCAATAAAACAAAATGCATTTACCACCAATAATGACAAAACTGCCCAGTTCATAACATTTCCATCATAAAAGTCTACTTACACACACACACACACACACACACACACACACACACACACACACACACACACACACACACACAGACACACACATGTACGCGCGCGCGCGCGCACACACAAACACACACACACACGCACACACACACACACACACACACACACACACACACACACACACACACACACACACACACACACACACACCTGTCCTTACACTCAGCTGCCCACCAATAGAGTTTGCATCTTCTGTAATTTGAAGGGGGAAAAGTACAGTTTTTAGGCAGCTTTCCATTCTTCTTTAGTAAACACCAGGACCCTGACCTCCTCTTTATACCATTTACTACATAAGAATACAATAAAAGCATGCCATTACCAAATATTTTAGCATCTTTACACCTTGGAGCAGCCAATTCCATATGATGTTGTGTTCTTAGAAGAAGCTGTTTAAAAAGGAATACTCTCTTATTATAAAGAATGTTTAATATATTAAGTGTAAATTGCAATCACGTCTCTTATAGTATTTGTTTCCTTTTATTTACAAATTCATTATTCACATACTGCAAGGAACATTCAGTCCATAGTTTACATTTCAAAAGAAGCTTACATGGGTGTGATTTTTTTCTTCATTCTACAGCACATATACATGCAAGAACCTTCAGTATTAGTTCAATTAATTTTTCACTGTATCTGGTTACTCAGCACTAATAGGTTCATAGGTTCATAGGTAGATACTAGGCTATCTGCCCTAGGGCATTTATAAGCCTAGCCAGAGTGTGAAGCTACCTATATTATTGAGACTTGTAAAGACAACTTTAATTGCCCTTCATAGAACCATTTCCATCTATTTATAAAACATTATTAGACATTTGTTCAACAGCACAGTTATCTGTGGTCAAAGAAACAAAGAAAGATGCAATTAATTATATTGGACATTTAATGCTACATATTCTTCATTCTTCTAGTCTTGCAAGCACTACCTTTCCAAATGTATGCTAATGGAACTTTCCTAACTATTAGTTTTTTAAAATGAAAATGGTGAATTAAGGCCATTGTCACATGAATGCAAGGTGTGAGTTATTTTCCCTGCATGTTTCTTCACTGGTGGGTTATACCTCTGTCTCTAACTAGCTCTCAGATACCTTGCTCTCTTTGGTTTATACAGTCTTAGATAGTCTGTCACCAGTTGTTTAGATACCTTACCTGCTTGTTTCAAGCACTAGTTGTTTCCTACCTGAAGCAGCCCAGTCCTTCTCGCTCCACTTACACACTGCAGTAGAGTAGTAGTAGTATCCAGATTAAACAGCCCAGTCCATCCCGCTCTGCTTTCAAGCTCTACAGTTGTAGTATCCAGACAAAAATGCAGTGCAAGTCTTTTCCTGATGCAAGCCCAGAAGATAACTCCTTCCTGCTCACACAGCCGCCAGACGCAAGTCCTTCCCGCTCACAGATCCATTCAAATCAGCCAGTTGGAAATGTGCACATGTGCCCTTGAGCTGAATTCTGACAGGCTGAGAGAGCTGACGTCAGCTCAAAATGCGGAAAAGAAAGATTTAAAAAATAAAAGCTGGGAAAAATTGGAAATGAAGGGGTACCACTCAGGAATCGTGGCACCCCATTATTTGACCCCAAAACTTGGTAAAATCCAAGTAATTTGGTATGGTTGGGAGGTATACATCACAGTGTAAAACAATACATATGACTGAATATATCTTTGCTAACACCAACCATGTAACACAAGCAGCACAGACACAATAGTTACAGTATCCCATTATCTTTCGCCCATTGTGACTCCATATTGTCAACCTATCTACAGATATACTGCAGAAACAGGTTGCTAGTTGTAGGTATAGAACACAAAATCCTGGACTGGAGTACAACCTACCTGGAATGGATTCACACACTCAATATTTATTTATTTATTTATTTTACATTTGTTGACTTGGATGGTCCGACTGGATACATGTCCATTTTCAGCGGAGGCCCGGGGAGAAAAGCTCCACATTAACAGTAGGTAATTACATGTTCATAGAATACAAATTAGTCTCATTTGGTAGTTTAACAAAGGAGAAGCTACTATAAAGTATATTAAAACATAGACTAGGCTAAGTATTAAGAGAAAAATAACAGACACAGACTAGAACATGCTTTTTCTCTTTCTAGTCTGACCATGAAGGATAACTTATAGCCAGAATTAAAAAGGGGGGGGGGAGTACAGAAGGTCATACTGGGCATGCTCCTACACTTAGAGAAATGAAGCACATGTCTAACAAAAAAAAATACAGAAGGTCATACCGGGCATGCTCCTACACTTATAGAAATGAAGCCCATCTCTGACAACAGCAGAGGACTATACATATCTGTTAGTCGTAGATGTCTGTTCGCACACACACCACATTGCACACCATTCATGCTTTGCACACACATTGGATAGGAATACTCACACATATCCAAGGCCAACAAACTATAATAGGTCAAACATGCACACACAGAGATGTGGGGATGAGAGAGAGAGACAGATAGGACAGAGAGATTTCCATCATGAAGCCTATCCCACCCACCACACATCCAGTTGGTCAATATCACATGATGTGCCGATGTCAATCACTGTAGACATTTTCTTTTGGTAGCCCTCAGCCCTTTAGTGTCTGTGGTGCTTGTGATAACTGTGTAACATGATAGTACAAATCAATATTCATCTAGCATTTGTATACCCAGCCCTGTCATATATAAAGTTGTGTATGACTGAGTGTTGTGTGTGTGTTTCCAGAGGAATGGTTTATGGCCCGTTCACACACACTGCACTTCCCATTGTCCATGTTAGCACTCATGCTAATGTCAGTCACTTTGAAATAACCCTCCGGACAAATCTCACCCTCATAAACTCCATGGTGCTTGTGATAACTGTCTAATGCTATAGTGTAACATCCTAGTTAGGTAGGAGGTATAATCCCAGACATGGCAACTGTGAAACTGTGTGTGTGTGTGCGTGCGTGTGTGTGTGTGTGTGTGTGTGTGTGTGTGTGTGTGTGTGTGTGTGTGTGTGTGTGTGTGTGCATGTGTGTGCATGTGTGTGTGTGTGTGTGTGTGTGTGTGTGTGTGTGTGTGTGTGTGTGAGAAGATTAATGATTTGGAGGCCATTCACAGTGAGTACACCTCCCATTGCCCTACTTTAGCAAGTCTGCTGATGTCAGTCACCTTGAAAAATCTCTCTGGACAAGGGCCAACCCTATAAGCTCTTTGGCGCATGCGATAACTGCATAATGCTGTAGTGTAACATACTAGTTAAGAAAGAGCTCTAATCTCAGGCATGGCAAATATGAAACTCTGTGTGTGTGGAGATTAAAGATTTTGAGGTCTTTCACCATCACTCCACCTCCCATTGCCCTACTTTAGCAAGCCTACTGATGTCAGTCACCTTCAAATACCCTTTTGGAGAAAGGCCAGCCCTATAAGCTCCACGGTGCATGTGATAACTGCCAAATGCTATAGTGTAACATACTAGTTAGATAGGAGCTCTGATCCTCAAGATGGCAACTGTAAAACTATGTGTGCTTGTGTAAGAGAGTATGTATGTCTTTGATAATATGGACATTCACACTTACTACTCTCCCCGTACCCCCCCTTTAGCACTGCTGCTGATGTTAGTCACCTTCAAAGGTACCTGTGGAGAGCTCTTCAACATGTAAACTCCATGGCGTGTGCCATAAATGTGGTACAATGTAGAAACAGTGACTACACAGGTATGGGTTTGAATCTCATGTGTGGGAAGTGTTTGTGTGTGCACATATGTTTGTGTGTACCTCAAAGATTTTGGTCTCATTTACACCCAGTTTACATCTCGGAGCCACTTTTGTAGTCTTGCAAATATCATCCACCTTAAAAGTGCCTGTTGCCAACCCTAAACCATGTCAGGTCAGTGGTACATGTGGTCAATGCGTAACTTAATGGTCTGTAAAAATCATTAGATAGAGGTTTGAACGTCCCCCCTTGCAAATATAAATGTGTGTTTTGGGTAAAATTATTTTTGGGATCTGTCACCCACTACATCACCCAATGTCAGTATTTGCAAGGGCTGGTGATGTGGCTCACCTTAGAAGTACCTTGGGACAACATTGATCCTATAAGCTCTGTGGAGTGTGTGATAAATGTGATACACTATAGTAGCAATACATAGCTAGGTAGGGGTTTGAATCTCCATACTGACAAGTGTGTGTGTGTGTGTGTGTGTGTGTGTGTGTGTGTGTGTGTGTGTGTGTGTGTCTGTCATCAATATCCTGTCAGGAGGCTGCGGTAATTGTGTGGGTGTGTGTGTATCTGTCATTAGTTTCTTCTGTGGAGGTTGCTGTGATTGTATAATAGCAGGATGCATTATGGGGTGGGTTTTGTTAAATTATTATATTGAGGACCTAGTATATCTCACAATGTCCACCTTACAAGGAAAACAGATGTCAAACACCAGAGAGGCTGATGTAGACAATCCATAGCCCTACATGTGACATTATGGATTGGTGAACAGTATAGGCAACCCTTCTATTACTCAGAGAACACTCTCCACCCATGTCTCATACACAGACACACTTGGCTAGGCAACAACCACTATACTGGTAGTTCCTTGCATATTGCCTCACAGATAGTAACCACAGTGTGATTGCAGTGGACTACATGCCTGTTGACCACAACAGTGCCACTGACATCAGAAAGTACTGTGATGTGTTACATCTCCTGACTGTGTGTTATCCAGCAAG
Source organism: Protopterus annectens (assembly GCF_019279795.1). NCBI lineage: Eukaryota > Metazoa > Chordata > Ceratodontiformes > Protopteridae > Protopterus > Protopterus annectens. Next base: position 193,670,199 of record NC_056730.1, read on the forward strand.
TAAAAGGACATGGCACCCTGTTCCATCCCTGCAGTAGGCAAATAAATGCTTACAGTGGCCCTTTTGCTATGTTCCCCACTGGATGCCTGCAACAACTGTAGAGTTTGCAAATGTAACCCACAAAGGGAATACCATGCCTTATATACATGCCCTGTATGGACACATGCCACTAACTCCACTGAATACCTGTATCATGCTGTCAATGTAGGTGCAAGCATGACCTCAGTTCCATAGCCAGGTCTCACTAAATGAGGTCAAGAATGCTACATCAGAAGATAACAATCTGTCCACACAACATGCCCCAGAGACCTCAAGTACACTTCCACATGTCAAAGAACATGCATTTGGGACATGTGCACAACCCAGACACTGTCTATGTTATGGAATATAGATCACATACATGAGAAGCAGTGCACATCACTGGCCACCCACAATAGTAACCCAGATGAGTGGAGGGTGAATACAATAACCACCCTTGGGGACCACTTCAGGGACTACACCCCTGAGCCACACTGGATACTATTGTCATGTGGCCTGATGCCAAGGTATTCCCTTTGCCTAGCCTTGTACAGCCTTCAAGCCTATTCACCTACTATACACCTGTGAAGCAATGAACCTATGCATCTCAGTACTGGCAAGTGTGTGTGTGTGTGTGTGTGTGTGTGTGTGTGTGTGTGTGTGTGTGTGTGTGTGTGCGTGTGTCTGTGTGTGTGCGGAGATTAATGATTTTGAAGCCATTCACACTCACTATACCTCCCATTGCCCTACTTTAGCATGCCTGCTGATGTCATTCACCTTGAAATAACCCTTTGGTCATGTTTCAGCCGTATAAGCTCTGTGGGGTCTATATCACGTAGTTGAACTGACAAAAGTTCGAATATGTGAATATTGAACCCTACACTTCGAAAGTCATGAAATACGAACACTTACAAGTCTGAAACAGCTGTTTCTGAAAAGTTTAGTTGGCCTTACCAAACTGACTGACGTATAGCATCATAAAAATGTAATGATGAATATCCATGAACTGAATTTGACAAAAACAAATATAAAAGTCTTAATGGATAAATGTACTAATAAAGGATCAACAAATGGTAAATAAATGTAATAAATCTGTATATCACAAGTTGTAGAAGTTACATTAGGTAAAAATGCTTAAATGTGAAGTCAGTATGTTGTGTTTTGTGTGTTTAGCCCCGACCAAACTGTAAAATGGCTGCCAGTTCTCATCCTGCTCCTGGAACAGTAGGGAAAATCTATGAAACTATTATGTCACAAAATAAAACTGACATGTTACATGTAGATGGGTATCTCTATAATTTAGAGAAAAGTGTAAAAAGTAAGTGATACTAGTGTTGTCAATTAAAAATGCTTCATAAATGTAAAGGAAGGATTCATAGGTTCATAGGTTTATAGGTTGGTACTAGGCTATCGGCCCTAGGGCCTATGCAAGCCTAGCCATAACAATTCCCTGGATATTTCTTCCCACAATATTTACTTCTCCAGGCCCCTGTCTAGCAGGGCGGCTGACATGATCCCCGGAGTGAATTTCCTATCTCCCATCCAATCATCAAGGTTCCTTTTGAAGAGGGCCAATGAGGCGCTCTGCTTGGTATGTATGGGCAGTCTATTCCAGAGTATGGGGAGTCTCTGGGTCAGGAACCTATCCTTCCAGCATGTTTTGTTCATTGTGAGAAAGTAGTTGACGGGGAATTACTGTTGAAATCTGTTGGTCACTTCCACCCTTCTGATATTACAGAAGTAGAGAAGTATAAAGCATGCCATGATTTGAAATAAACTGCATGTTTATGTACAAACACACCAGCTATAGTGGTGGATAACACTATTGCTAACACATCTGTGGAAAGCATAGTTAGTTTGCCTTCTAGGAAGTCAGTGCTGCAACAGGTAAATAGAGTCAGACGTAAAAAAATGCTAAGTTATAGGTGTGTACCTGGGACAATAAACACTGTAGATACAACAAAGTGTACCTTAATGCAGGGAGCTTTTATACAACAGCGTAAGGTAGATATTAACAGCAATACTGATATGTTGGTATTTAGTACCAGGGGGAAATTTACAAGATCTCTGCTCTACAGACATATGGTTTATGATGGCATATTTCTAACAACAGGAAGACTTTGCAGGCAATTGTACAGTATCCATGGCTTGATATCCTTTCCAGATATGACAAAATGTTTACCTATGTACCTATGTACTGCTCAGACAAGCTCCACGTGGGTTTACAGAGTGGTCCTAGCAGCAAGGAACTCAAAAAAGCGACTACCTTCTGGATTTAAGTATCTTTGTGTTTTTTTCACTTGAAATAGCTTCTGTAGCTTACCTTGAACTAGCCCGAACTGTTTTTTATCTGATTGCTGCATTATTTTAAAATCTGCACTTAAAGTTATATTTTAGTCGAATTTGATCGAAAGTTTGCTTGTTTGTTTATTTAATTTAACTGTGGAGGCTGCCCACTAAAGTGTGCTAGCCTGCGTAACTAATTTATCACTGTCTCTGCATTTTCTGTGTGTTTCTACCAAAAAAAAAAAACAAAAAAAAATAATCCTTGTTTTCCCGCCTTCTTCGACTAGTTTAGACCAGTTTACAGGCATTGCTGTATTCTGGGCTGTGGTGTAGTTCCTGTGTTGTCCATTACCTTACTTGGATAGAAGGAAGTTTCTTTGCTCACCAGTGGGAGTGGGGAGCCTTGAGCAGCCTACCTGTCCTTGGGGGAAGTGACCTCAGCACAAGAAGCTGTAGTAATTGGTTGTTTGGGACCATTCCTAGCTCTTTTGTAGTTCACTGTTTAAAATCCGCCTCTGGGCATTTTTTCTGGCTATACTGCTCAGACAAGCTCCACGTGGGTTTGCAGAGTGGTCCTAGCAGCAAGGAACTCAAAAAAGCGACTACCTTCTGTATTTAAGTATCTTTGCTTTTCTCACTTGAAATAGCTTCTGTAGCTTACCTTGAACTAGCCTGAACTGTTTTTTATCTGATTGCTGCATTATTTTAAAATCTGCACTTAAAGTTACATTTTAGTCGAATTTGATCGAAAGTTTGCTTGTTTGTTTGTTTAATTTAACTGTGGAGGCTGCCCACTAAAGTGTGCTAGCCTGTGTAACTAATTTATCACTGTCTCTGCATTTTCTGTGTGTTTCTACCAAAAAAAAAAACAAAAAAATAATCCTTGTTTTCCCGCCTTCTTCGACTAGTTTAGACCAGTTTACAGGTATTGCTGTATTCTGGGCTGTGGTGTAGTTCCTGAGTTGTCCATTACCTTACTTGGATAGAAGGAAGTTTCTTTGCTCACCAGTGGGAGTGGGGAGCCTTGAGCAGCCTACCTGTCCTTGGGGGAAGTGACCTCAGCACAAGAAGCTGTAGTAATTGGTTGTTTGGGACCATTCCTAGCTCTTTTGCAGTTCACTATTAAAGAGCCGCCTCTGGGCGTTTTTTTCTGGCTATACTGCTCAGACAAGCTCCACGTGGGTTTACAGAGTGGTCCTAGCAGCAAGGAACTCAAAAAAGCGACTACCTTCGGTATTTAAGTATCTTTGTGTTTTTTTCACTTGAAATAGCTTCTGTAGCTTACCTTGAACTAGCCTGAACTGTTTTTTATCTGATTGCCGCATTATTTTAAAATCTGCACTTAAAGTTATATTTTAGTCGAATTTGATCGAAAGTTTGCTTGTTTGTTTATTTAATTTAACTGTGGAGGCTGCCCACTAAAGTGTGCTAGCCTGTGTAACTAATTTATCACTGTCTCTGCATTTTCTGTGTGTTTCTACCAAAAAAAACAAAAAAACAAAAAAAATAATCCTTGTTTTCCTGCCTTCTTCGACTAGTTTAGACCAGTTTACAGGCATTGCTGTATTCTGGGCTGTGGTGTAGTTCCTGTGTTGTCCATTACCTTACTTGGATAGAAGGAAGTTTCTTTGCTCACCAGTGGGAGTGGGGAGCCTTGAGCAGCCTACCTGTCCTTGGGGGAAGTGACCTCAGCACAAGAAGCTGTAGTAATTGGTTGTTTGGGACCATTCCTAGCTCTTTTGTAGTTCACTGTTTAAAATCCGCCTCTGGGCATTTTTTTCTGGCTATACTGCTCAGACAAGCTCCACGTGGGTTTGCAGAGTGGTCCTAGCAGCAAGGAACTCAAAAAGCGACTACCTTCTGGATTTAAGTATCTTTGCTTTTTTCACTTGAAATAGCTTCTGTAGCTTACCTTGAACTAGCCTGAACTGTTTTTTATCTGATTGCTGCATTATTTTAAAATCTGCACTTAAAGTTACATTTTAGTCGAATTTGATCGAAAGTTTGCTTGTTTGTTTGTTTAATTTAACTGTGGAGGCTGCCCACTAAAGTGGGCTAGCCTGTGTAACTAATTTATCACTGTCTCTGCATTTTCTGTGTGTTTCTACCAAAAAAACAAAAAAAAATAATCCTTGTTTTCCCGCTTTCTTCGACTAGTTTAGACCAGTTTACAGGCATTGCTGTATTCTGGGCTGTGGTGTAGTTCCTGTGTTGTCCATTACCTTACTTGGATAGAAGGAAGTTTCTTTGCTCACCAGTGGGAGTGGGGAGCCTTGAGCAGCCTACCTGTCCTTGGGGGAAGTGACCTCAGCACAAGAAGCTGTAGTAATTGGTTGTTTGGGACCATTCCTAGCTCTTTTGTAGTTCACTGTTTAAAATCCACGTTTGCACGGCTTTGCGTGGTCGTGCGCATAGCGCAGCGCCTGTTAAACAAGGTTAAACTTTTTCTGGCTCCGCCAAGTCTGCTCTTCAAATTTTCCCTTAAGAAAGCTCTACTCTTAGTATAACCAGACTACTCACTGTATTACAAGCCTAGCACTTGTTCTCAATACTTCTCTACTAAGTAAGCACTCTCGTACTAAGTAAAGCACTACATCTACTTACCACCCCTGTGAATACCCACTTCCCTTAAAGGTATACCACTACCTTATACTGTTCTAGCATGATGAGTGGTAGATTACTGGCATCGTCTCCAGTTCCGCTGGTCAATCTGGGCATCTTGAGACAATGCTACAATTGTCTCATGTACACAGACAACCCTCTCCTCCTCCCAACAAACACAAATACATGTGAGAGATGCAACTATATAGCCAAACTGGAGGCTGAACTCTCTCAACCCAGGGCTGGCATGACCAGACAGGAGGAGATGGGAACCACACACACAACAATCCCAGTCCCACATAGACCTACCACAACTGCAAACCAAACACATAAAAACACAAAGACATACTCGGAGGCTCTAATAAAAAACTTACCAAAACAACAGAGGCTCCCAAAGCAGACATCCAAAAATCCACCACCTCAAAACAAAACACATGCAACACATACTTCAATAAATCAGTGTGTCGACCAATCGCAGCCCTTAAGGCCAAACACCTTGCCTGATACACTAGTAATAGGTGACTCCATAGTCAGACACACTGATGTCCCACTGACCAGGCTGAACAAGGAGAAGGTGACTGTGAGCTGTCTATCGGGGGCTAGGATCCGCCACATAACATACCCACTCAGGTCATTCCAAAGCAAGTACAAATATGACTCCGTCATTGTCCATGCTGGTGTGAATGACCTGAGACGTACCTCCCTGGACTACATGAAAAGAGACATAGAGGAGCTCTCCGATTATGTAGCCCAGGCTGGTATGACCCTGACCCTGAGCAGCATCTTGCCCTCACCAAGAATGATACCACAATACAAAGACAAGATGATCAGCTTTAACAATTGGCTCAAGTACTGGCGTCATTCCAAGGGGATCCAATGTCTGTCTGCCTGGGATGATATGTTGGACAAGCCACGCTGCTTCGCAAGGGATGGCTTACACCTGTCACCACTGGGCTTCCAGATATTGGCTAAGGCTCTTGCCACCCCCATAGTGCCTTTTTTAGGCAAGGCTCAAAAGACAAACCCACCTCATTAGAAAACGAAAATGGAAAAAACTAAGGGTAATGCTGCTCAACGCCAGAAGTCTAAATCTCAAGATGCAGGCACTTGATGCACTCCTCAGCATGGAGAACATCGACATCTGTGCAGTAACTGAAGCCTGGTTCAAGGCTCCTGAGAGCACCCCAGCACTACCAGGCTATACCTCGTATCATGCTTTTCGGCCCCAAAACCCGGGCCGAACCACAAAGGAGGAGTGTCCATATTCATAAAGGACACCCACACCTCCAGGTTAGTAGCAACACATGAAGCATCAGAGACCATACAGGTGCAACTAACCATAGGCAAAACTGCTATACAACTGGTAGCATGTTACAGACCACCCTCCCAATCTCAAGAACCCCACTCAGCCTTCCTGAAGACATTGGAGGATATGAATGTATCACAAAATACCATCATACTGGGAGATTTCAACTACCCAAACATAGATTGGGTACATTATTCTAGCCCTAATACCCTAGCCCAAAGGTTCCTGGAATTCATAAATTCAAATGCACTGGAACAACTAGTCACCTCTCCCACTAGGGGAGATAATTTACTAGACCTGATCATCACAAACATGGGGACAAAATGCTCCACACCAGAAGTATGCCCCTCACTAGTGAGATCTGACCACAAACTAATCACCCTGGATATACATATCCCACCTCCACCCCCAGCACAAAAGACCACAGTGAAAAACTTCTCAAAAGCAGACTTCACTCTTCTTAAGACAGAGATGGTATCCTTTAAGCCCACTGTGCCAGTGGATACCACATCCCGCAATGCCGAATCCTTCACAAATGCTTTCTATGGGCATATCCAAGAATGCATGGATCATGCAATCCCAAACAAATCCAAGTCCCTCTCCACCAAATGTAAGCGTCCTGTCTGGTGGAACTCAGCCATAAACAAATTGTATAACAAAAGAAGGAAGCTACTGCACGTCAGAGCAAAATCCCACAAAGGGAAGACGTCTCTGATCAACATTAGCAGAAAACTACGTTCTCTCATAAAAACATCCAAGGCAAACTTTGAGAGAAAAATCGCTAAGGACACTAAAGATAACCACAAAGCCTTCTTCAGCTATGTTAGAAACCTGGGTGGAAACCCTCAGATATGCTCAGAGTTGGTTCACAACAACGAAAAATATACTGAACCCACAGATATTGCTAACATTCTGGCTGACAGGTTCAGTGCAAATTTCTCGCCTCCTTCACCCCCAAAAGAAGAAATACTTATCCCAGCTGAATGTAATCTCCCTGTCATCTCAGATGTTCAAGTGAGAACTGCCCTAAACAAAGCAAAAAACACAGCATCAATAGGATCTGATGGTATCCCAGGGTGCGTGTTACGTGAACTCCAAGAGGAGCTAAACCCACACATAAAAATGCTATTTAACCTTAGCCTTACTTCGGGATATGTACCTGTACACTGGCGTACAGCAACAGTGGTCCCACTCCACAAGGGGGGGGCGCCTCTACAGACCCTGGAAACTACTGCCCCATAAGCTTAACTAGCCTGGTATGCAAAGCTATGGAAAGAATCATTATGGAACTCATAAACAGAGACATAGGGGACCTACAGACACTTGACCCCACCCAGTTCGGCTTTGTGAAGGGCAGATCCTGCCTTTTAAACCTGGTTGACTTTTTCGAAACAGTCACTAGAGCCATTGATGAGGGCAAAGCAGTCCATACAGCATACCTGGACTTGGCTAAGGCCTTCGACACAATACCCCACTCAGGCATCATAGATAAGCTAAACAGCTTAAAAGTAAACCCTTATGTCACTAGATGGGTTGCAAACTGGCTAAAGGACAGAACCCATAAAGTTAAAATCGCTGGAGCAATGTCAGACTCAAAGCCAGTCACAAGTGGTGTCCCACGGGGATCTGTCCTGGGACCCCTCTTGTTCGGCATTTATTTCTCAGATGTTAAAGCAACATGGGAGGGATGTGGCTGACAAAGTTCGCAGATGACTGCAAACTAGGTGCCATAGTTGATACACCAGCAGACACACACATCCTACAAAAAGGCCTCACTGAAACGGACAACTGGTGCCATAGTCATGGCCTTAAACTAAATGCCAAAAAATGTATAGTCATCCCTTTTGGAAAAAACAAAGTACCCACAAATTACCACATAGACAGAAACCCACTGAGTACGGAAAAAGTAATGAGACCTAGGGACCCAAGTAGACAGCGACCTCTTATTTGACACCCACGTTGCCAAAGTGGTTAGAAAATCATTCTACCTTGCACACCTCATCATGAAGGGATTTACATCCAGATCCAAGGATGTCATTGTACCCCTATATTCCTCCCTCATCAGACCCATGATTGAGTACAATGCCCTATTTGGTATGTACCTCACCCGGCACTTGCAACAGCTGGAGAGACCACAAAAGTACCTCACCCAAAGGATCAAGGGTCTCCAACATATGTCTTATTCTGCCATACTAAAGAAACTTCAGCTCTATTTAGTAGCATACCACCTGCTCAGAGGTGATCTCTGCCTGACGTACAAGGCCATGTCCAATCAGGATTTGATGGACATGCTCCATCTCAAAAAATCCAAATCCATCAGGACCACGAGAGCTAAAGACTTAAACCTCAGCACAAGTATGAATAGGACATGCTGGAGGGATAGATTCATAACCCAGAGGCTTCCTATGCTTTGGAACAGGATCCCAGTTCGTATTAGGCAGAGCCCCTCAGTGACTCTCTTCAAGAGAAATCTTGATGAGTGGATGGGAGATCGAAAGTTTACCCCAGGGGTCACATCTGTGTCACTGCTAGACAGGGGCACAGTAAACTAATTCTATTATATAAGGGGACCTTCATTGTGTCACTACTAGACAGAGGCACAGTATTCTAGATTTATTCTGTACATTTTTGTACCATTTCATGGGGTGGCAAAAGCCACATCACTATGGCTAGGCTTACAAATGCCCCAGGGCAGATAGCCTAGTACTATACTATGAAACTATGAAACTATGAAACTTGTGTTTTGTTTAATGGCCAGGAAATCATACAAGGCATACAACTATCTTTGGGAATGTGTCTTTCAGTTACTGTCATCACTTCAGTTAGAAAGTACATTGCAGTATATTGTCACAGACTTTGAATTGGCCGCTATTACGAGCATTAGACATAATTTCAATGCAGTACATAGCAAAAGTTGTTTGTTTCATTTTAGTCAAGCAGTATGGAGGAAAGTTCAATCACTCGGACTATCCACATTATATGGTACAAATGCTAAATTTCAGTTAGATATCAAGAAACTCATAGCTCTCTTTTTCCTAAATGAGGAAGATGTCATTGTAACTTTTAATAAACTAAGTGAGACTTTTTCCCCTGAGGGTAAAGATCTGCTGTCATACTTCTATGATGTTTACATTTTAGGGCATCCCAAAAAGCAGCAGACAAGAACTTCTGTTACTGCCAGATTTCCTCCCATATTCCCAATTCAGTTTTGGAACGTGCACTCTCTTAATCAACTGTCATTGCCTAGACCGCAAAATTATGTAGAGGGTTGGCACAGGCATCTTAGATGCTTGCTAGGTAGATGGATTTCTGATATACCGTTTGTTGTGAGTGTTCTAGTGTGTGTGTCTTTCGGCTTTTCCCAGTTAGGGGTCGCCACAGCAGAACTCCGGTCCGCTAATGAATGGCAGTTGATTTTTACGTACCGGCTTGCCAGGCCTGACGCACAACCTTCAACAAAGGTACGCCCATTCACGCATGTCTCCACACAAAAGACGCTCTAGCTGAGAATCAAACCGGACAGCGTCTTAATGTGAGGCGACAACGCTACTGCAGCACCACCACCGCATGTTGTGAGTGTTCTAGTCAGAGAGCAAAATAGAACTGATGAGACTAGACTACAGATGAAATCAGGATGCCCTTCATCACCAAAGAAAAGAAAAACTATGGACAGACAACGTAGATTGCAGGTTGTCTTGCAAAACAGGTCTGAGTACACTGCAGTTGACTTTATTAATGCAGTCGCTATGCTACTGAAAGTGTAGTCATTTGCAGTTCAAATGTGAACGCACGATAGATTGTATATACTTTCTTTTATACTTATACATTGGTTGAATTAGTGCTGTGACTGTTCATATATGTTTAGTGTTTGACATGTAGTAATGTAGGATGTTTGTGTTATGATTAACACGGTATAATTATACTTTGGTTTATATTACGAATGTGTTAGTGCTACAGTGTGTTTCTCTTCTATTACTTTTATTTCCAGAAGCACGGATGCGGAACTGGTCAACCATTGCAATTCGGGTTTTACAATTTCGATATTTTCAGCATTCAGACCTTTGCGCTTTTGCAGTTTAGGGTTCGATACTTACATATTCGGACTTCTGTCAGTTCGACTATGTGATATAGACCTGCTCTGTGCTACTTGTGATAACTGCGTAATACTGTAGTTTAGCAAACTAGTTAGGTAGGAGTTCTATTCCTGATCCTACCAACTGTGATAATGTGTGTGTTTCCCTGAGAGAGTGTGTGTGTGTGTGTCTTCATTAACACCTGATTTTGTGGACATTCACACTCACTACACTTCCTTTACTCCTCCTTTAGCACTGTTGCAGATGTCACTCACCTTCAAAGATACCTTTGGACATTTGTGTAGCATGTAAGCTTTGTGGCGCATGCAATAATTGCATAACACTGTAATAGCAATACATAACCAAGGTAGTGGTTTGAAACTAAGTACTGGTAAGTGTGTGCATCATCAGTATCCTGTTGGGTTGATTGTGTAATGACAGGATCCATTGCAGTGTGGGCTTTGCTACATCATTATATTGAGAACTTATATGTCCCATTGTCCACATTACAAAGACAACAGTTTTCAAACACTGTAGAGGTTGTTGTAGACAATCCTCAGCCATACATGTGTACAGCCATGTGCAATTACTATATGACTGTATGGATTAGTAAACAATATAGGCAACCATTATAATACCCGGATACCACTCTCCACCCATGGATCATACACAAACATGCTTGGCTCTTAGGTTCATAGGTTCATAGGTCAGTACTAAGCTAATTGCCCTTGCAAGACATTGTAAGCCTAGCCAATTATCCCTTGTGAGACTCAAACCCTGCACCTTGTGTTTGTAAGGCAAACACCTTAACCATTAGGCCACCCTCCCAACCCGATGATCTTACTCTCTTACTCCCTTCCTTTCTTACTTTGTCTCTGTCTCTCCCTCTCTCTCCCTCTCTGGTGGATGTGGAAAAGTATATCTATTTTGCATAGGCAGAAGCTTGAGTTTTGTAAGTAATGCTCATGGTCAGCTGATTGCCTGTGCATGAATTGCAGTCTCCCACTTGCTAATTGCATGTGGAACAGCTGTGGTATCATTCTTATAGCCAATTGCATGGAGACACACTCCTGTAACTAAGCACTTCATGTGGATGTTGGCCCTTTTCCTTCACTGTGAGCAGGACTTCATGTGGGTGTTTGACAAAACAGCATCACAGAGGGTAGTTGAAAATGCCTCTTATAACATACACTGTGGATACAGGACAACAAACAGGAGGGGGATGTTCCAGACATGGGGACGGAATGTAAGTATTGCTACTCTACATTTGAAGTAATGTTGGTTTAACTGGGCTTGTGTGGATATGGCTGCTCTACATGATTTAAAGTCTGGAATGACAGTGTTATGTGGTTGAGGAAACTCTCACCTGTAGGGATATGCAGGCTGGCCACAGTTTGAAATCTTACATGTGGTGTGTTACTCACACATTTCCAATATTTATAAATGCAGTAGCATACTCTGATGACTGCAATCAGTACATGGTGACATCCATGTGAGTTACTTGCTTCATATCCCTCAGAAGAGATATGTCACAACAAACCCTGTTACACCAGGAATTTTCTCAGTTTATCACAGCAATATGTCAATATTGGCCCTGTGTTTGTGCCTCTGTCCCTCAAGTCTGTCACCCTTTGTCCATATGTCATGCAGTAAGAGGTGCATATGTACAGTACATCATTATTTACTGACATCATACCTGATAAGCCAGTGAGATATCAGACTGCTAGACATGTATTTATATAGTAGGCCTTATATTTGAGGACAAAGCCTGGACATTATGTTGTAGTCTGTACAGTAGTGAGGTCTGTGTACTTATGGCGATTGTTGATAGAGTGTGTATTGTGAATGTGTTACTTGGCCTGTGTACAGACTGTGATAGGTATCATTGTTCTTGTTCCTGTTCTAGCTGATGTTGCATGCTGCTCCAGTTTATGGTACCCTATCAGCGTACATGTTTGTAAGGCCAGACTGACACATGTCCCATACCACAGTCAGGCATCAGACTACACTGTGTATTGGGCCAGTATATGTAGGGTTAGTGTATGAGTGGTACATATTAGGATGGTTATGTGCACACAGTCTATATACTGTACTATTAATTAGGCTTACCATAATGTGACTGTGACTGTGTTCAGATTGGTTGTGGGTATGCACTTTCACACTGGTGTCTGTTACTCCATGCAGTTAAATTCCTGTAGTGCCTGCTATATTTGCAAGTACATGTGTATTCCCCCGTAGGAAACTTGGTTCAGTGTTGTAGCAGTCTGCCTGTAGTTTGCACAGTGCTTTGTGACATGCCTAGCAGCTCAATGTATTTACCTAGTGTGCTGTCATGTCCAGATATTTGTCAGATATATTGTTGCCTGGCCACCATAAGTATGTATTTCTGAAAAAGCAGTGGGATGCTGTGAAGATGTATATCACTAACTAGTGGGAAGTATGTGGGCTTGGGACCTCTGCTCCTCTGGTTAATATGTGTTAGGACAGACAGGAGTGTGTAAATGAATCCACTGTGTGAGCTTATCTATTCCAGTATTTTTGTGATGGCCCTTTTGCATGGATGTAAACATCCACTTTGTCAGGCTTGGTCCACATATCTTGCACTAAGGAGTTCTGTGTATACCTCTGGACTGACCAGATTGTGTCAGACTGTCCACATTTATTGGTCATATCTCTGTTGTATTCCACAGGATCATTACTGTGATTTGTGCGGTACTTCACTATGATGATCTTATGATGTCTGTCAGTAACTGATGTTGTACATATCAGTATCAGAAGTGACTTCCCACACAACGTCTGTTGACAAAACCCATGTTCCTGTAGCAACATTCTACATTTATACCTGCAATACCTGAGGTATGACTCCACTACATGATATGGCCGTATATATATATATATATATATATATATATATATATATATATATATATACACACACACACACACACACATATATATATATATATATATATATATATATATATATATATATATATATATATATATATATATATATATATATGAATATATATAAATAAATATTCATATATATATATATATATATATATATATATATAAATATAACTATATATATGTGTGTGTATGTACATGTGTATATATATATATATATATATATCTATATATATATATATATATATATATATATATATATATATATCCATATCCTTATGTGTAAACATCACTGTTGTATATACCTTCCCAGATGTATCCCACCATATTTATCCAATATGTGTATATTTAGACCATATTTATCTGATATGTGTATATTTAGATATAACAACATACTGATTCAACACTATTTTCACTAACAAGTAAACAATTGTAGAAGTCAAAGCAGTTATTCACTACTATTCAGTATGTGTACTGACAGATATAGTTGAAAAAAACAGCCCTTTTCACAGCTCTGATGGCTTAGTGGTCAACTGCTTTGACAATATAGTGTACAGGGTCCTGGGTTCAAGACCTGCAAGGGCTGTTTATTTTGTTGCTAGGCAGAACAAGGACTGTTAACTACAGAGTGGTTAAGTCAGTTTTGAGCAGCTTTAAACGGGTTTGCGTGACAGTAAGTGGTGCTAACGTATGGTTAAATAAAAAGGCACTTACACTGTGTAGGCTTCACTTACCAGTGTGCAAATCTGCTTAGCAGTTACATTTAAGCAATGTTTACTCCTGCTAAGCATTGCTTAGCCTTGGTAACCAGTGATCACATTCCAGACTGATAAAATAGCAGGGTAATGACATCTTTAATAAATGTATTTAATTATATGTACATATGCTTCTATGTGCAGTCATTACAGTAGCAAGGGGTGTGTGTATACTGTATGGGACACCTGAGTATATATATGACTAGTACAACAACCTTTTCTCTTTGTATGTGTTTCATACATGGGTAGTATCCCAGGTTATATGCAGTCACACTTATATGTATTGTATCATTACGTTATTACTGTTAGCATTGCTTTCCCAAGTAAGAGTAGATTGCTGATTGTAGTTCTGGAACCATACACCCCTGCATGCAAAGATGGACTCTGAGTACTGACTATCGTGTTCTTGGTGTGTGAGCTAAGTATTTTCTACTGGATATTGATCTATGTGGATATTACCTGTGAACTACTATGTGTATAGGACATGTCATTGAGGGCTGCTGTCAATGTAGTAATGGCATACCTATCAGTGTCAGACATTTATTTGTCAAAATATTCATCCTAATGCATAAGCTGTTGTCTAGCTGGTTTCTGTCTGTCCTCTGTACAAATGTGCAGATGTCAGGTATCCATCTTGGCTGCATACGAGCTATCTATACGCGACTGACACTGACATGTCTGCATAGCTTTATTATGAATGCTGCAGCTAGGAAACCCCACCCTGTATGCACCACATGCCATGGATACCTCAACTAGACTACCACAGTCAACAGAACATGCTTGGGTACATGTCTCCAACCCAGACACTGGCCATGTTATGTAATATATGTTGCATACGTGTCAATTGGAACACCTCACTGGCCCTCTGCAAGAAAAAAACAGATGATTGGATGTTACATTTAACTGTCACCCTGGGGATTACTCAATGGCATCAGTTGATAGATGGCCTGGTGACAAATGTCAGGTGACATGATACCATTGTACCCACATCCCCTACTCTTCTCATCTCTCCATGGACATTAACCTGGTACACACCTAGGAACATCTGCACCTATGGACCCCAGTGCTGACAAATGTGTCCATGTGCATCACTGAGAATAACAGTGTCTGTCTGTTTGTAAACTTGTAGTTGATAATACCCTTTGGGACTTCTTACCCACTACACCCCCCATTGCCATAGTTAGAAATGTCTGCTGCTGTAATGGACATTACATGTACCTTGTTACACTCTTCACCCTATGGGCTACCTGGAGCTTGCAGTACCAGCATAACACTGTTGTACAAATGGATAGATAGGCATGGGTTACCCTCTGAGTCCTGGCAAGTGTGTGTATGTGTGTGAAAGTGTGTATACTTGTAGAATACAGCATTCTGAGGCCACATTCCACAAATACAATATACCTTGCCATACATTATAAGGGATAGTGATGTTGCTGACATTAGGAGAGCCATGACAAACACTGACCCTACTATCCCTTTGGCATGTGCGATAAATGCATATCCCTGTACTAGCATTTATGAGACAGACAAAGGGTTGTATTGCAGTCCTGGTCAATGTGTGATTGTGGCTATATCAGAGCATTATCATAAGTTTCAGTGAGTAAAATATCCAATGTGGGGTGTGGGTGCTGGGTATACTATCTTTACACCATGGTACCCCCAGTGCATGTCCCAAGGTCCATTCTATTGAGGACCACTGTCACCATCAACCATGCAGGTAACCGATTACACTATCCAGCCCAATGATGCATGTGCTGTGTGCAAATTATCTGTAACAGAATGAACTCACTGACAAGGTAGTTAGCACTGATAAACCCAGGTCTCTCAGATGTGTCTATGACTGTTATGTGTTTATCAATGTGTATACGACAGTATGTCATACTATGTATTGTTCATTAACACCCAGTACATCCCCCATTACCATACTGTACAAGGCCTGGTGATGTTCTTCACTTAACAAGAAACTCGAGACACACCTCATCCTAAAAGCTGTGTGGTGCATGCAATTAAGGCCAAACACATTAGTAGCATTAAGTACCTAGGTGGGGTTCTACTCTCAGTGTTGCCAAGTAAGTGTATGTGAAGGGATTTACTTCAGTTTTCTGAAAATACATGTCCCAGGAGGTCATCTGTCTGACAACTGACTGGAAAATGCTAACATTTCAAAGGAATCATCTTGTGGAAATTCATTCCATCAAAACTAGTAGTAGATGTGTAAATGCCCTCTCCCCACTGTACAGCAAAACTGGAGTTGGTATATATAGTTAGGTGTGGCTGTTGTGAGCACACCCACCCTCATTGGGTTATTGTTGTGTGTATCCCCTTACTTAGTCTGCTGTAATACTCTACAGTTTATATTAACAGGTTAAGTAGTTGTCAATCACACTATGTGTGGTTCTATGCCACGCCACATACTCCAAAGTGGAGTGCTGTGCCACCCAAACCAGCACACCTATGTTTACCAACTCCAGGATTACACTACATTGGGGAAGAGGACATATACCTTGCCAGTACCATTGTCAATGACATTAAACTGGCAGACTGATTATTTACTGATGTGATGTTTTGCCTATTTTGTCTTGGTGGAATTACATAAGCTGAAATGACTTCACTGCAAAATTAAGTGCATTCATGTGTACACTATTCTCTGTGTATTGCATCAACACCAAAGACTCTGTGTGTTTGTGTTATTCACAAATAGTTGGTGTGTGCCACCCAGTGCACTTACCATTGTCCACTGTAGAAAGGCTGTTGACATCAGCTACCATGCACTCACCTGTATACACCCCTCAGACCTATCAGCCATGTGGCACATGCAGTAACTGTTATACAGATCTGTTACTTGTGTTCAACTGTACCCAGGATATGACACAGTCAATGTGTCACCATAGTACCATACCCCTTGTAGGAAACAACAGCTGACCAACATCCTGCTGACACATAGACACCTACAAGACAAACTGAATACATTATGGAGACCACAACCAGTCAGTGTTAATAACAGCTATAATGCATCATGGCTGGACAGCTACACATCCTGACATGTAAGCATTAAACTTTCCAGCTGAAAACATGTTACATAGCATTACATTGCTAAACCTTAGTACATTCATCCTGTGCATCAGAACCATATTAGCATGTCCCTGCATCGATGGTATGGATGACAGGGATGTGGCACAGGTATCATCATATGCACAGGGTGTGTTGTGGGTTTGCCAAGAGACCTAGGCTGAGCCTTTCGGTTGACATCATGTGTGTGTGTGTTAGGGGTTTTCATTATCAATTGGGCTGTGCAGATGTGGTGTGTGTAGGTATGGAGGTGCCATAGCTGTGTTGGTGATGTGTGTGTGTGTGTGTGTATGTATGCACACAGTTCTACCATGTGGCTGCCCTATACAGGGTTTGTTGGATAGCTGCAGACTGTACATGGCCAGGTGTGCAATTCACTCTGTCTGGCCATGGACATGAGAACTGTGCCTGCCAGGGTTTCCACGGGCACTACCAGCTATGAGGCCAGATATGGTACTCTCCCCTGATGATGATAAATGTCTGCTGGATCTGGGTCCTTGTTGGGTCCGACCAGGACCACGTGCATGTTGCCTGTGGTGTTGTGGTGTGGACAGCACCCCTCATGCAGTGCTGGCGCTGGTACTGTCACTACAGGAGTGGCTGTGACTTGTTGCACGTCCACATAGACCTCCACCTGTTGGTGTTGCTGACCTACGTCCATGTGGCTGTCGCCTTACTCCCACTATATGCTCTAACACAGACATTGCACGGTCGAAGATTCCCACCATCTTACACAACCATCTGTCCAGGATCTCTGCAAAATAATGGTGGGCACCTGCAAGATCACGGCTGTTGTCAAGTACAGCAGAATGAGTAGCCCTTTGGAGCCTCAGACTCTGTCTGGTATAACATTCCATATGTGCCTGTGCCTCCATGATGGCCTAAAACATGCATCTGGTGACATCTGTTCTGGCACTTCTGCCAGGGACATGATGGCCAGCAGCCCTCCTATGAGCACACCTGTACATCTGCCTGTCTGGTACCTCACCAGTCATCTGGTTATAGCTGCTGTGTACAGATACACTTGCCATAGTCACCACGCTGTCCTGTCTCATGCCACTACTTGCCAACTGTCCCTCATCTATTGCCACTGATGATGGGGTATGTATAGGCACTGTGACTGTGTGTGGGGATGGGGTGGATAAAAGTGGGATGTCAACCGATGGCACAGCTTCAGCCCCTGACAACCCAGCTTGTGCCTCACCATACCTATCATCATTGTCAGAGTCTGTATGGACATTAACATCAGTTTGCCTGCAGGTGAGACCCTGAACCTCCTCCCCATCTGTGAGGGGAAAATAACAAAAAAACGTAATTTAAGACCTATACATCATTGCTTACCTCTACACACACTGACACACACACACACACACACACACACACACACACACACACACACACACACACACACACACACACACACAAACGCTTACAGGTGAGGTGGCACAAAGATATTACACAGACCTCTCATTACCCAACAGTCAACATGTATGACATATGGCACTCAACAGCATGCACTGCAGCTATACTCAATCCTTGTTACCAACATTATACAGCTCTGTGATGCATGAGTGGTGTTAGTAGGTGATGTCCCTTCCCCTGGAACACACTGCACCCATGTACACAGTATTGCTGTGCACCTGTTCAGCACCCTGGCATGTACTGTGCACCATACCTCACGAGTGTACACACCATTGCTGAATGTGTATATGTGTGGCAGTTATGTTAGCTCTGTTGCTCACAGCCCCTATAGGTTTGTCTGACACATACCTGGGATGATATGAGGACAGATGTCAATAGTGAGTGCCTGACCTCTGATTTGCAGATCTCATCATAATCAATGCATGTATGAGCAATAAAATCCAATTACACTGACAACCTTCAAAGCTTACTGTGGCTATGAAGTGTTTACACACCCTTATTGACATGCCAGCCTCTTCCATGATATGCAATGGGGCCACAGTACTGCATATGTTAACATTACACACACCTGATATGTGACATATTGCCTGTGTAATCAAATGCAGTATCAAATAAATGTATTAGTTGTGCAGATGCTGATTGAGATGCATGCAATATGTAGGTTGCATAACTGTGCACACCCTTAACACAATGGTTTGTTGCAGCACCTGTTAAGTGAACTACAGCAGTCACTATTCCTGAAAAGGGTATACTTGCCATTATTTGGTCACTCCGCCCTACAAATAACCCCCAACTCTGCCGGATTGCAAGGTCAGCTCATGTGCACAGCCCTTGGAGGTCACACAGTGCCTTCACTATTCCTGTGGAGTCAGGGTTATGTCTGGCACAATTCATGATCTTGACTGTATTCAGATACAACCATTCTTAGCAATCTTTGGCTGTATACTTTAGTCCACTGTTGCATTTCAGGATTACACTCCTCCCCATCCTCAGCCTTATTGCAGATGCTTGACAACTATGGGCCACACATGAGTGTCATTTTGCAGTGTTCCAAATTCATAACACCATGTCTACTGCCTTAGGTCCTGCTAATGAACAGCAAACCTAAAGGTGTACAGTGGTACCAGCAAGGTACAGATGGGGATTGTGGGCCTCAGGTGGAGTGAGATGTTGCTTATGCACCACATGTATCTTTATTAATAATGTCTGTAGGTATCAGCCTTGATCTTGGTAAACCATTACACATTGCATACATGCCTTTGGGAGACTTGATGTTATGCATGTGCTACCTGTAGAGAGACCTGGATGATGTTTCCTGTGGAACAACTCTTCCATCTTATTACCCTAGCCCATAGGCCACACTTATGCAGAGTCCAGGTGATTGTTGACACAGGTACTGCACAGGCAATACTTGCTAGACATTTCTTCAAGTCCCTCAGTGTTGCTGCATGTTTCTGGGCAGCCTCCATGATCTGTTTGCAACATGTGTTGTCATCTGTCTTGGATGGGCATCTGTTTATTATCTACATTAATGTCCCATACTTCAAAGTCACATACATGACTGCCTGCACTGTTTGCCATGGTATATGCAATAGCGAGGTAAGGCTATGTCTCCCACTCCTGATTGCTCCCTTTTGGATATGGGATCCATTCCATGGTTTGTAAGATGTGTGCAAGCCATGGCTGCCTCTGTTGCAGGTGAGTTGGCAAATGTCATGGACATACTTCCTGGACAGCAGATGATTACATGGTGTGACATTGAGGCCCTGTACTTGATGGAAGGTGCATACTCAAGAAGAGTGAATGCTATCAGTACCTCAAAAGCTGCTTCCACAATATGTTATTTGGACTGTGTGCACACATATGCTTGCAATGTTTGTTCAGGTATGTATTCCCCGTATTTGTTGTACTAACATAGGATTCCATATTACACATTCATTGCTCATGTTAGGATCACATTACAGGTTGTAAAAGGTGTGGAATGTGGTACTGTGATATGCCATTGTGTAGATCTGTAACAGTTGCCATTGTAATAGTGGTCTATACACTGTTGCAGCCACTATATAAGGGTAATGTTTCAGACATGTCCCTACTATAGGTCATTTGTCCCACCATTATGTTCATCTATGTCCACACATCTTGCACTGACAGGTTATTAGGTATACTGCAGGACTCTTAAATACCCTACAGATATGCCACCATGGGGACCACTGTGATGCAGTGCAGTTAACACCAACAATAAATGAACATGTACAGCATGCATTATGGGTAGGTGTGTTAAATGTGTGCATGGCAAATACCATGGCCATAACATGGCCGGTGTATTGGCAAACCTGAACAAAACAATTCCATACTCACCAGCTACAGGCTGCTGTCCCAGTTATATACCAGAGGGACCTACATAGTTGTGTGAGAACTGTAATGTCAGTAGTCACACCTGTGGCATTGGTACAGGGTGTGACCAGCATTTCTGTCCATCAACAGTACAAACCCGCAATACTAAAGATTATGCAAATTTTTTCATTACTACACTGCAGCAACAGACTATGTTATCTGACATATGCATGACAATACTTTACAGATGAGGTTGAATAAGCAACAGTGGTCTACTAATGTGCCCCAGGATCTTACCTGCACACTCCTCATCCATTGTGTGGGTAGCACCCACCTCCACAATGCTATCATCAGGTTCCTGGCTTGGCTGGCGGGCAGGTGCCCCAAAGCTGGCGAGGAGCTCCTCAGCATGTGTCAGTGGGGGCTGAATGGCATGACCCCCACCTGTGGTTAGCTGGTCCCTCCTAATTGCAGCAGCATGCTGACGGGCATGGCAGATGAGATCAGTGCAACAATGTCACACCTGCTCATAACTGCGGTTATGCAGTCCGACATCATTTACTTTGTAGATGAGCTCGTTCCACAGGGCAGTCCTCTCCTGCAGATCATGGGCTGTACGTCCAAAGAGGGTTCTGTGATGTTAAATATTATATCATTCTCCTGGGTAGTATAAGCAGGGAGACACTCTTGGGACATGGTATCTGGAAGACATAAACATGAATAAAGGTCTGAGGACCTCATACTGCAAGGATATAATAGTTGATAATTGACACCCCCTCCCACCATATCTGCCACTATAATCTGAACACACAAATCAATGGGCATGTTTACACCAAACCTACTGTTGGGACATATATCCTGTTGTGCAACAAATATTGAAATGTGTTTCTATTCATGTTCCATGTTGAAACACTATCATTTGTGGCCTGTTGCTGTCAATGTAACCTGCATGCCATTGTAATGGCCACTGTGGCTCCATATATGCATGTGTTCTGTTTGCTATGCAACTGTTCCAAATCTGGTGTTTTGGGTTATGGGAATATCTACGCATGCTGTTATAACTAATCCTGGATTGCATATGTTCTAAAACTGCAACACAATAGCATGTTTGGGAAGGCAGTTCCCAGCAGAATCACCTCTCCCACCTCACCTGGCCATGGCACCAGGCCACAGCACATCTGGGACCCACCCCAGGACCTCCTCATCTGGTGGTCCTGCACTAGCTTCAGGTGGAACCATCTTAGGGGATGGGGCTTGCCCCCCTCCCCATGAGAACAGGCACAGACAGGATCCTGGCACCTGAAGTGAGGAATAGTTGCATAGCAAACAGAACACATTCATATATGGAACCACAATGGCCATTATAATGGCATGCAGGTTATATTGATAGCATCAGGCCACCAATGATAGTATTTCAACATGGGACATTAACAGAAACACATTTCAATATTTATTGAGGAATATAACATATGTCCTAACAGTAGGTTTGGTTTAAACATACCCATTGATTTGTGTATTTAGATTATTGTTGCAGATATATTTGGGGGAGAGAGAGATGTCAATTAACAACTTATATATCCTTGTAGTACTCATAACTTTAGTGATCATTGCTCTAATAATTAAGGTACAGGTATTATTACAATACCCTATGGCCTTGGCTTGGGCAGTGGTATGTTTGGTATACTGCAGGACTCTTAAATACCCTACTTCAACTGTCTTATAGCTAAATTCTACATATATTCCCTGGTAGACCTGTGGAGGGAATGTTTGTTAACACTACCTGACTGTTTCTACATATTTTCCCAGATTCCAAGTTAATATTATGCACATACCTCTCAATCTCTTAATGCACACACTCTGGACAAAGCTTGACAACATGGGGGTACAAATAGGGACTTTTGAATATTGCTGTCATACACTTGGAGAGTTCCTAGAGTGACATAATTTGTTTTAATATACATTTTCTGAAGGTTTTGAGGTCTGAAAATCAAATGTATGTCATTATTTCATGACTATAATTCTGAGATCATCCCACTGATTTGGCAGGGAGACAAAGGTGCAGGCAGAAAATATTAGCCAATTATCTGGACATTCTGAAAAATCTGTACAGTTGAGAGGTATGATTATGCATATAGCTTACTACCACTCCCAGGATTTGAACCATGGCTGTGTCTGCAAAAGATACAATTTAAGTCACAGCAGAGTGTGCTATTTGGATATTGCTGTCTATTTCTTGAGTGTTTTCTAAGTCTCTCTTGGTTGTACAATTGGACTTTGTAATTACAACAGTCTTATACAGACATTCCTAGACATATTTTTATGTAGCACAGTGTTAGAAACAGTGGTTGACACAACAGTACTATTCTGATATCAGATGTTACTGAATGCTACATGTCTGGCCATACTATAGCAGAGTAAACACTACCAGTCCAGGATTAATATTTTTATTGGCAGCAGAGTTTTCCTATTTAACAGACCTGTGGAGCGAATGTTTGTTAACACTAGCTGATGTTTTTACACATATTGCCAGATTACATCTTAATATTATGCACATACCTCTCAATCTCTTAATGCATACTCTCTGGACAAAGCTTGACAACATGGGGGTACAAATAGGGACATGTGTTGAATATTGCTGTCATAAACTTGGAGAGTTGCTAGAGTGACAGGATTTGTTTTAATATAACATTTTCTGAAGGTGTTGAGGTCTGAAAATCAAATGTATGTCATTATTTTGTGACTACAATTCTTAGATCATCCCACTGATTTGCCAGGGGGACAGAGGAACAGGCAGAAAATATGAGCCATTTATCTGAACATTCTGAAAAATATGTACAGTTGAGAGGTATGATTATGCATACAGCTTACTACCACTGCCAGGATTCTAACCATGGCTGGGTCTGCAAAAAATACAGTCATTTAAGTCACAGCAGAGTGTGCTATTTGGATATTGCTGTCTATCTTTTCAGTGTTTTCTGTCTAAGTCTCTCTTGGTTGTACAATCTGAACTTGTACTTGCAACAACCTTATACAGACATTCCTAGACATTTTTTATTTAGCACAGTGTGGGTAACAGTGGTTAACACAACATTAGTATTCAGAGAATGCAACAATAAATGCCATGCAATACCAAAGTAAACACAACCAGTCCAGGATTTAGAGCTTTATTGCCAGGCAGTTACAGTTTTATTTAAATATGACCTATATGGGACTATTGCTGTCATATTGTCTGGTTTATTCAGTACAACCCATACACAAGTTTTTATACTGCCAGTTGACTTTCTACTATTTTATATTTATTTGGTATGACTACTACAAGCAGGATTGTTACTCACCAGACTCACGACACAGCCTTTGCAGCCTACTAGCATGGGCTTCCTGATTTACAGCCTGCTCAGCTGCAGTTGTAAGGGAAATAAAGAAATATTTAGGCACACCTATCCATCATATACACAGGCTGGACATTAGTAAACAGTTATGAGTATGAGTACTTACACACTGCTGGGACATCACCCCTCTGCCTTGCTTCTTGGACCCACTTGTCCAAGACCTCCCTCTTTCTCTGCTTCATGTCAGCATAGTGGTGCTAGACCTGTTCACCAGTCTGAGGGATACCAGTGGCACTGGTGAGATTGCAGGCAAGATGGTCACAGGCTTCTGCTTTATATTGGGATCCCTGGTACTGGCCTTGCAGCAGTCACTCATCATGGTTCTTTGCCATAAGTCCTACCATGACCTTGAACTCCTGTATGCCCCAGTGCTCCACCCGGAAGCATATGCCCTCACAAATCCCTGCTATACTGCCTACAGTGGGAAGCTGCAACCAGTTATGTGCTGTATTCCCACCTGCGGGGTTTAAATATGGCTGATTTCCCACCCTTTGCTGTGATTGGATGGTTTTGAATATGCTGAGCTAAGCTAAGCTACGAGCAAACCTGCTTAGCTAAGGTTGGCAGTGCTTAAAGGGACAGGTTCAACACTGCTTCCCGATGGGCAAATCCACTTAGCTGGGCTACTCATAGCTTAGCAGTCATATTTACACAATGCTTACACCTGGTAAGCAGAGCTATGAATGCTTAGCATTGCTCATTTTTCATTTTATAGATTATCTTCTGTAGAGGTTCATAGGTTCATAGATTAGTACTAAGCTAACTACCCTTGTGAGCCATTTTAAGCCTAGCCAATTATCAAACCCTGCACCTTGTGTTTGTAAGGCAAACACTTTAACCATTAGGCCACCCTCCTAACCCCGCAGTCATGGCATTGATTCATCATTCATTACATATTATACATTTGTTTACTTTCCCTGACATCCCCCAATGTGCTTTCATTACATTTATTCATGTGTGACTATACTGTATGGGGCACTTTTGTTTATATGAGGGTTTCACAACTTTATTGAACTGACACCTCACATCTGGAACTAATGCAGTACTCTGGTTAAAAAATATATATTATTTATTAGCTAATAATAAAAAATGTTATATACTGGTTTCACATGTAAAATGCAAATGGGTTACATTGGGGATTGAACTGGAAATGGCTGTTTGCAAAGCATATGCTCTAACCACTACACTATTGCAATGATGCTTATGTTGAATGTCTCTTGCTATTTAACTTCTTGTGCTGTTTAAGCTGGACTAAGCGTAAGTAAGCAACGGGCATACCCATACAGCTATGCTTAAACTTGCATTTATAAAAAAAAAAAAGAATTTTTGTTGTGTGATTTTATCTATATGCTTCAAAATATCCCTGCTAATGCTGAACCTGTTATTTTATCAACTTTCTGCTTTGTGGGACAATTGTCCCTTTGGCTTTGTCCATATTCCTTACTCTGATGGGTTGAGAGGTGTGCACTCTGTGCTTTTGTTACCTGTGTTATTCTAACAACTTCTGGCTTGTTAGGGACAATTGTCCCTTATGTTTTTGACCAGATTTGTTAACCTAATGGGTTGGGGGTGTTAAGAGCATTCTCACTCATTTTTAATTGCTGAAAGGCAAGTCTGGAGTACAGGGGGCATTTGTATTGTGAGACTCTGCTCTCATACACATGCCCTGTGCTCTTACACGACACAGTGTCCGTTTTAGAGCATGGCAGCGTGCCTTCATAAATATGCATGGCGGGCTGCCGTGCTGAACAGGAATGGTCCCATCCATGCAGAAATAACTTATTCCTGCATGGCTGCTTGCTGAATCCCAAGGTGAGTGTTCCATTTTGCCCTGAAATCCAAACTCTTTGAAATACAGCCACAGAGACACTTAGAAAAAATGCTAGGAGTTGCTGTGGCCATCATTAACCTGTATGTGCAGCAGACTTTAATGGAAAGTGCTGCTTCTGCTGCTGAGAAGAAGAAGAAGAAGTGTGCTTAGACCCATTCTGACTTATCATATACTGCATGATATAGAGACTATAGAGTGATACAGGGTGGACATGGATACACTAGAGGAAATATGCAACCTTTACAACTCTCATCTGATGCCCAAGGGAAATCACGAGAACCCATTCCAGTGGAAACAAAGGTTTGTGTAGCATTATGTATACTATGTACAGGTGCTTTCCAGAGATGCACAGGGGATATATTATGGGTATCACATGCCTCAGCTTCTGGAACCTTGCATCAGTTTCTAAATGCAATACTACAAGATGCATAGGATCATATCTGTTCCCCACATACCCCAGAAGAGAAAGCAACAACCATGCAACAATTTTATGCCACAGCACATCACTAAAGTTCTGGGGGGTCATAGATTGCACACATATAGAAATAAAAGCCCCACCCATGAAAGAGGGAAGGAGGTAAATTAACAGGAAAGGATACCATTCTATCAGCAGTAAGGTTGTCTGTAATCCCAAGGGATCATCTACAATGTGTGTGCAGGTACCCTTGTCAGTTTTCACAACTCACAAGTATGGCACATCTGTAACCTGTGCATATGATTTGCTAGTGGTCACTTTACACAAGGGCATCTAGTGGAGGATGCAGGTTATGCACTGGAGCCTTGGCTCAAACACCTATGAGAACTTCATACAACCCCACTAAGCAAGGATACAGTGATGCCCAGGCTCAAATTAGGACTACAATATAATGTGTATTTGACTTGCTCAAGTCAAGGTTGTGGTGTCTGGACACATCACGAGGTGCCCTGCAGTACAATCCAGACACCTCTGGCAAAATACTTACAACCTGTGCCATGATACACAATATAGTTCACCACACCCAACACCACAGTTTCCAATAAGACAGACACCACCAGCAGCTTAAGCATATACAGATGAGGAATCTGCGGAAGAACCACCAGATGTGGATGGTGCTGGCAGTCATGTGCATGCATAATATGCCATGGCTCTGGCTAAGATGCAAATGATAGCACCACACAGTTTCTACTTAAATGAAAAACTAATATTCTGATAAAAACTGATGCTTGCCAAAGTTCACAACCTTAACTTAACCAAGTAGTGGTTATATTATATCAGCAGCAGAGTCAACCCCCAGGGACACATTTCATAGTGTCAAGTTTTAACAAGGTAAGTGCTTAACCTATAAAATTATATATATATATATATATATATATATATATATATATATATATATATATATATATGATTTGTCTCATATGCAAATATTTATGTTACTAAGGTGAAATATTGTTCAACTGTACAGTAATGTCAGAATTAACTCATGAATGTTTTATGCTATATACAGTTATGATTCTGGCCAATATTGTGCTTCACACATTTCAGTTGAACAATGTATATAAATCATCAGTGAGCAGGTCAATGTTAATATCATTTGTACAAGAGTTGTAGCAAGCACTTATTAACTATCTGTTATGACTGCATTGCTAAGTATAATACAACACAGAGAGTCAAGAAGTGAGTCATTTAAAACTGAGTAGGAAAAGTAATTATCAATTAAACATTTTTTGCAATACTCAAATGACAATGACTAGATAAGGTGAAACCAATAAAACAAAAAAAATCACCCAAAGATGTAGCCAATGAGAAGGAACCAAACTTAGAATGCTGAAAAAACTTTTAATGTTGAGCACATTCATCTGACACAGGACTTCATCAGAATATATTAACACAAATATAAATTTAAACCCCAGCCAGCCAATAGATTCCGCTAACAATCACATATTAAACTCATTAATTAATTACAAAAAAATACATTTTAAAAAATACAGTAATACAACCTAATATAATTATTATATTTTAAAAACATTTAATATTGATGGTATCTTTTAATCCAGGGAATTTGTCAGCCTGCAACTTAATTTGTCACCAAGTTTCTTGCTTTTCAAGAGTATCTTTGTAGTCACTACCTCTATAATCTAAAGTGACAGGTTCTAACACTATAAAGTAAAGCTTTTTAAAAGAACTACACACTTGAGAATGATTGAACAAGGCATTACATTCATTTTTTGTTTTGATGGAATACAAGTGCTCCGTAATTTTCTTTGAAAGTTTCAGGTGGTCATACCCCCATAAAAAACTCACATGATGAACACACAGCAATATATACTATTTCTATTTGAAAAATGTATGTTATATATGTAGCTCTGCTTCTGTGTTGTGCTGGATCCAAAGTCGTCTTAAGACACACAGTCTTGTTGTGCTGTTTACTGCTGAATCAGAGACACAGAGCTTTGCATGACTCCATCTGAGGTATGTTTAAAGCACCAAGCCTTTCAAATTGCACACTGATAAAGAAATATATTTTGCAGCTATAAGCACAGTTAAAAATAACTTATTTTTATAACAAACCACACATACTCTTTCTGTCAGATTGTAGCATATATTTACAAAGTTTTCCTTCATTACAGATATGAATGATGACTTCTACAAAATACCTCTCTCTGTCCCTCTGTCACATAACTGAACTACTACAATTGTTATATAGAGTGCTAGTCGTGCACATAGATTTTGTTATTTCCTCTTCGTACCTTTTTTGGCCTTCTGTGGGAAGTCACATAATGTCTGTTTTTAGACTTTTCTATTGTCCTGTCAGCAGTTCTACTGATGTGAAAATGCACAAATCCATGCAATCAGAGTAACAGAAGTATGAAAGGAAACATCTGTTCTGTTCCTATTGAAAAAACATCATGTATTGCTGAGTTTATAAAAAAGGATGTCTGTTAATATATATTTGTTCTGCAAACATGAGAAAATCATGTAATACTTGCTTTCCAATATTGCTTTGTTAGCCTTTTTCTGATGCTGTGAAGAGAAGCCTGTCTGTTATACATATAGTATGAATGTCGGTTTTACATTGCTAAACTCTATACATATATTCAAGCAAAATTTTTATTCTATGATTTATCTTTCAGCATATTTACAACAGAATTCATTTCAGCCTTATATTCATAATCTCTAACAATTCTCTTTTTTTTTAAACATACTCAAAACACTTTATACTGATATGTATTTTTGATCACATTACATAGAAACACATTAAGAAACAAAACCTTTAGTCTTCTATTGATACAAGTCAAAATGCAATTTGACATAGTTAATACAATTATATCATGTATTACTACCAAAACTGAATGTATTTAACAACTTTTTCTTTTGCAGACCATTCTGTGAAAATATTTTTATTAGTTATGAACTGTGTCTGCTGTAGTTTTATTTTTTAACTTGATTAATTTATTCTTTTGCAATCACAGAATTTAATTTATGACTTAGAACTGTTCCATTAACTCTTTGCAACTTTTGAATTAGAAATAGACTAATATCTATAAAAGACAAGAACTATGTGCTACTGCAAGCATTTATACACTGCTGAAAATATACAGTTTCAATGTCATTTTAACCATCACATTTCTAAACTGCCCATACACTTTAGTTGACAGTGAAGTATACACTAAAGAATGCTATTTACATATTAGTCCATTAGCTGTATGAATACAATAATTTAATATAATTTTTTTTAACTGGGATAACCAATACTGATACAGATAAAATGGTGGTTCAAAAACCAGTAATGAGACTCCAACTTAAAACCAGTGATGATATTACAACTTGACAAATTATTTCTGAACTTATTGCAGTGTATCCTGTATAGTATGCATTTATACAGACTGTTTGTTATTCATGCATTTCAATCTAGTAGGTATCCCTGACCCATTTTTTTCTCTACACATATTCATTGCTAGACATTAATTTCATTTGTACTGAATTCTTCTGCATTTCTATATACAAAGACTATCATTTGTACTGAATTATTCTGCATTTGTACATACAAAGACTGTAAAGTACATTTAGTCTAATCTTACAAATTTAGTAACATTAATATTAAGCAAAATCTTGGAAACAATTTATGTCTCTTTAGAAATATCTAGTGGAATTGGCACCAGAGGCACCTATGCTTTCTGCATACCAACATTGTCTTGCCAAAAACATATTAAGAATAGTGACCATTCTTGTTCAATTTTTTACATATCTTTACTCTCTCTTGTATAGCTGTAATAAAGCAATTTAAGCCATATCTTGTTTTTTAAACTATCTCTTGTATAGCTTTACAGTTTAACAGGTTGTAAATACAATTTTATACTAAACAATACAATAATAACCATTATGATAGCTATTAGCAACTTGTAAAATATCGTATCCTCTCAGGTTTAATCCAGTTTACTAGTATTTCTAATATTTACCTCCCCCCTAAAAGAGTATTGCCAAGAAGGAATTAAATATTTCTTCCTTTAGCTTTATTTTAGACCCTTTTGCAATATATACTGATTACACAGTCAATGTAAAATTGAAAAAAATACCCCTCCCCCTGTAGTATTGCACTATTGTTTATCTACTTTATGCAGTGAGAATAGAATGTATGTCAGCATATTAACTTTTCTTGGTTCTTTACCATTAAAATTTTATTTTTTTTGTCTGTACAGTTTAAGCTTTGAATAGTGGCATGCACTATACTTTTATGACATTGTATACACAATAAACATTTTTTTTATACCAGACATGATTTTGTTTCAGATACCAGTGAAATATTGTAATCCATTTGCATAATGCCTTACTATCAACTTGCCCTAATAAGGTTTTACATTTGCTAATATGCTGTATATACATTTCATTCTGTTATTATTATTATTATTATTATTATTATTATTATTATTATTATTATTATTATTATTACCTTTATGGCATTCATACTGTATGTAACACAGCATTTTTTTACCAGTCAACAGAGAGGCAGATGGCCAAGCTGATTTACTGTAGATGGTTGAAAAGTCTCTGTAGTCACTTGTGAAGTTGGTACAGCAAAACTGGCAGTTTCAGTCTTAAAACTTTGTATTGTACCTTTCTTGGAGAATTTATGGCACTGCTCAGCTTCCTGCACTGCAGTCTCTCTCCGGATTTAGACATCTAATAAACTGTATTATTGCTGCAAACTGTAGAAAACTGTAGAAATCTGAAGTACTTCACATAAATGTTAGTTACTGTGCTTTTACAGGAGTGACCTTATACAAAGCATTACTCACTCACTCCCCCTGTTTTTGGATACAGGCTAGGAGCTTTGGTTAGGGTCACCATTTAAAAATGTATTTTAATTTGCACTCTGCTTCTTTGTTGTGCTGGATCCGCAGTCTTGCTGTGCTGTTTACTGCTGAAGCAGAGACACAAAGCTTTGCATGACTCCATTTGTAGTATGTTTAAAGCACCAAGCCTTTCAAATTGCACACTGATAAAGAAATATATTTTGCAGCTATAAGCACAGTTACAGATAACTTATTTTTATAACAAACCACACGTACTCTTTCTGTCAGATTGTAGCATATATTTACAAAGTTTTCCTTCATTACAGATATGAATGATGACTTCTACAAAATACCTCTCTCTGTCCCATTCTCACATAACTGAACTAATACAATTATTATATAGAGTGCTAATCATGCACATAGATTTTGTTATTTCCTCTTGGTATCTTTTTTGGCCTTCTGTGAGAAGTCACATAATGTCTGTTTTTCGACTTTTCTATTGTCCTGTCAGCAGTTCTGCTGATGTGAAAATGCACAAATGCACGCAATCAGAATAACAGAAGTATGAAAGGAAACATCTGTTCTGTTCCTATTGAAAAAACATCACATATTGCTGAGTTTATAAAAAAGGATGTCTGTTAATAGATATTTGTTCTGCAAACATGAGAAAATCATGTAATACTTGCTTTCCAATATTGCTTTGTTCGGCTTTTTCTGATGATTCTATAAAAAGCCATGTCCATTTATCTATGAGGAATTGCGTCAAGCTTTTCTTAATACTGTGACAAACATGTATCTTGAGGTGTCAGAAGTCTGAAAGGAAACAAACTGCTCAGGAAGTATATTGTGTTCATTAATAGATCTTCTTTGTTTTTCATTTATTTCAGCCAGAGCTATGTCATAAGATATGAATGCCATTTTTAAATTGCTAAGCTATATTCCTACATTAAAGCAAACTTTTTATTCTATTCTTTATCTTTCATATATTTGTAGCAGAATTAATTATTGAATTAAAATTAAAATGTTCCTTAATGATAATAGACCTCTCCAAATGTGGCAAACAAATATTTGGTCCTCCCATAAAAAACTGCACGTACTGCAAAAAACACATTTGTATATTCCTTTAGGTTTAAATGTATATATGGAAGGTACCTTAGTGTTTCCAAACTCCAAATACTTTTTGAAAAGCTTTAGATTATTTGTAATCAAAACTTGGACCAGAGTTAATGATTGTATGCAAAACAGGGTTGCCGCTAACAATTTTCAAATGATCAAAGATGACACTTTTTATATCCACATTGTCCACCATCATCTGTAATACTAAATTCATCATGTAATTAGTTTTAATGAAATGTTAGTTTTGTTAACAAAACCTGACATCAGAAGAGGGGAAAAACTAATTTCTCTTTTGCATTATTATTTTGCAATAGATTCCAGCATAAATTGCTTATAATCATGAAATACTAGACAATACTGATAGAATAAAAAACAAAAAACAATCCACAGATGGTGTTTACTATTTATTCGTACCAAACAGGCATCTTGTACTTCAGTATATCGCCTTCAAGGATAATTAACATAATGCACCAACATATTTTTATACCAAGTGAACCATTGGAAACACCTCATCATTATCCAATTAAATAATTATATACATTAATTATTAAAGGGACTATTCAAATAATCCTACTACTCATCAAAAATATCAAAAATATCAAGATATATCATAACAACATTTATACAATCGTAATATTTGCCTCCAAATTTAAACCCCTGGGGTGTAAAGTGCCATAATTTAAAATTAATCTACTTTCCAAACTGTGTAGCCTATACTTTAGGTCACCACCTCTAATATTTTAAGGGCTGGCAAGTACACTAAAAAAGAATGTATTATTATTACCCCCATGAAACCTGTAAAAATTTTCTCCCACTGGACTATTAAAATTCTGATTTCTGATATCTCCCAAATGTTCTAAAATTTTAACTTTTGCTGTTCTCTTAGTTTGACCAATGACCTGTTATTGATCAGAATCACACAGTCTTGAGAGATACTAAGCAATTTTTGATAGATTTATATCAACATTTTAATAATAAACCTATGATGTCAGATACTATTTTTGTTACCTTAGATATACAGTCTTTGTTTACTGTTATTCCTAATGAGGAGGGCGTCCTCGCTATTAAGCGCTATTTGTCCAAATATAGTACCTACACAGAACAGCATATTGACTTAATAGCTATGTTTATTGAAGCTATTTTGGAGAACAACATTTTCGTATATGAAGACAATATTTATATACAGCGGGATGGCGTAGCTATGGGCACATCTTGTGCCAATAGCTACGCCAACCTATTCTTAGCTGATTGGGAAGAACATATATTATCTCGACATTATTTACATTTGGAACATGTTGTCTTTTATAGACGTTTTGTTGATGATGTCTTCCTCGTATGGCAAGGTAGCATACAAGACCTTAACCAATATGCAGTAGATGTTAATAATTTTACATCATATCTGAAATTTATGTGTGAATTCTCTTATTTTAAGATACATTATCTTGACATATATGTAGAGAGAGTTTTGGGAGACTCTGTCATTACTGGAGTGTATCGAAAATCTTGCTATCGGAACACTCTATTACATAGGTCCGGTATGCACCCACATTACATATTTAATAATATTATAAAGGGTCAGAATTTACGTATTTCTCGACTGAATGTATCAGAAGAAAATTTCCAAACTGAAATCAATCATTTTAGGCATAGGTTGCTCCAACATGGTTATACTGAGACACAGGCTTACTACATATAGAAGAAGACAGATCTAATAGAGCTATGCCATATTACTCAGAATGTACCAACCCAGTTTCCATAAACAGGACTTTTCCTGATTTAGTAAGAATACATATGTATTATACTGTGGATAGAAAGAATGTTATGGATATAATTAGTAAACACTGGCGCATCCTTACTACTGATAAAAAGATTAAAACAATAGTAGGTGAACATCCAAGTTATCAATTTAGGAATAAACCCAATTTAAAAAGGTTATTATATTACGCAAATACACACAGAAATACCATAGTATGTCCAGGTACTTTTCCTTGCGGTTACTGTAAGTACTGTGACTATATTAGTACAGGGAATTATTTTATTCATCCAGACACAGGACAAATGTTTTATTTTCATATTAGAGGTTCCTGCGATACCATCAATATAGTATATTTGGCAGTTTGCCAAGAATGCGAGATGTTTTATGTGGGCAAAACTAATCGCCCATTCCGCATTAGGATAAGGGAACATTTATATGCCATAAAGATAGGCTATATGCTCAATGCTTTAGCCAAGCATGTATCCAGAGCAGGACAGAGTCATAATTTTAAATTTATGGCTATCGATTATGCTACATCTAGTGTTAGGGAAGGTAATATATGCAATAAAACTGAATGTAAGGAAATAGATTGGATTATTAGATTGCGATCTGACCAAGGTAAAGACCTTAATGAAATGGCATCATTGAAACCTATTTTGAGAGCTAGGCGACTGAAGGCCAGACAATTAATATAATTAGTTGAGTAAAGTGGTTTATTTGATTTTTAAATATATTTTTTATTATTTTGTTGAGTGGTATTTTTATTTATTCTGTATAAATTTAAGATTAATATGAATTAGTGATGATTATATATATACTTTTGCCTATATTTATAATTTATAATTTTTATATATTTTTATAAATTTATATATATAGGTTCTTATTTCTTGCATTTTTGTATGTTGGTTATTCATTTATATATTTCAGTTTTAATCATATTACCTCTTATAATATAACTTTTCACAATATAGAGAAGTATAAGGTATTGTTTTGTTTTTTCAGATGATAACCATATTTATGTCGCCTAGTTCAACAATATTTAGCTGTTGTTCAGCAGCTATGCAGTCTTGCACTTAACAATGCATATATTAATGTTTTTTAGTGATATTTATTTAAATAATATTTGATAATTTAGGTAGGACTAAAATATTGTGGCATTGCTAATTGTATAACCATTATTAGTAATTAGTTTGGAAAGGCACTTACTGTTAGTATGCCACTATGTATGAAATGTTTAGCCTCTAATGGCAACTTTTTTATTTTGTAGTTACTTTTGCATAAATGCTTTAGTATAAGTCATTGTTTTTTAGTATATGTGAATATAATGATAGCCCTAAGTTTCAGATAGTAACTATATAGCGTTGAGATGTGTACGTTCCTACTTGGTGTTTTTAGGTTGTACCTTTTTAAAATTCAGATAGGAATGGTTAATTTATTTATATACGTCACTAATTGAGATTTATAAAGATGATTGATTTAACATTTGAATTTTAACAGTCTGAAGAAGCTACGGAAAAAGCACTTACTGTTTGTTTTGTTCCTCATTAAATGTCTGCTTTATATATTTCCTTGCATTGTGCGAATATTTATTTGGACTGTAATAGAGTTAATGTGATGACAGCTTTGGTTGTCTCCCAGCCTATTTATTTGGATTGTATATATATATATATATATATATATATATATATATATATATATATATATATGTATATATATATATATATAAATTAGGTTAACAAAAGTGTTGAGCTACAATTGTAAACCCCACTGACATTGGCAATAGTGATATAACACTGTTTGGAACAAATGTCCAGATTCTCAGATAAATATTTCTATATTTGTATGTAGCATTTACTTCCATAAATGTTTAATGCAAGGAAATAGCTGATATACATGGCTATGCCAATACCAATGGACAAACATTGCAGACAGTAAACAATGCTGTTGTGAAATGTAATCCATCAGTAATGTAAAAATAATTTACTTTGTAAAACACACCAGCATATCTTTACGGCAAAGTAGTCCTTAAAACAGAATAAATTACTGCAAGTCAAATATCAATACAACACTCTCTAGATCCAAATAGTCTCTCTCCCCACTATGATACAAGTTTCCTACCAACATGTTTAGTTTATATAGTGTAGATTTAGCCATAAAAGTACTGTGACTAAGTAAATCAAGTGTGAGTGCACAAGAATTCACTAATTCCACAATCTTCACTAAGTGCAGGTCAGGTAAACATGGTGGGAGGACCTACATAATTCTGTGTAAGCACCTTACTACTGCAAGGATGAGCATTAAGAAGTGTCATTTGGCAAAGGCTTACAAGGGTGAATGATTATAGTTTGACTGCAGAAATAAGCAGTGTTTCCCTCTGTTTCCTCTTTGACGTACCTTACAGAGGGTGTATCAGGGAGAAGAGAGTTATCAAAAAGTGACGGATTACATTCCCTGACTTAGGAGATAAAGAGTCATAACATTTTGATTAATTGCTTATGACCATGCTGTGCCTCTGAATAAAAATGGGCAATTCAAATGACATACATTACACATTTAAACAGATATTAAATGCAATCCAAATAACATTGCATTTGTATTAGAAAAGCACAGACAAGATGTTAATGATGCTCACAAAATGAAGGAAAGAAATCAACTGCAATGTCAACTGTAGTGTTGCAAATATTTAATATTGTGATAAGAAGTATTAACTTAAACTGTTACCTATATCCCATTCTTCCTCACATATACTGGAAAATTACAAAGGACAACGTTCAGAACTTGGTTAAGCAGCACGTTTAATGCCAATTTATACACTGTCACATCTTGTGTATATGTAATCTAGTTTTTCTTCTTCCTAGTATTTGTCTATGTCTGTGGCAAATAGTGAAAATAATTTCAAATGTATGTTGCTAATGCAATGGCTTGACA
Organism: Protopterus annectens; assembly: GCF_019279795.1. Classification (NCBI taxonomy): domain Eukaryota; kingdom Metazoa; phylum Chordata; order Ceratodontiformes; family Protopteridae; genus Protopterus; species Protopterus annectens. The sequence goes on from NC_056730.1 coordinate 193,707,264, forward strand.
ATTTAAATCCAGACTGCTGTTTTTGAGAAAGTGATGTTTAAGGAGCATATTTTTCATGTTGCAAGACAACAATGTTGAGGAAACATCAGAAACATACATTTTAAATCCTTCTTTTCTAATGTTTCCTAATATTTTTCTCTCTTCCTTCCTTGCACACCATTTGGTACTGGACACTGTTGATTGTCAGCAGTCACTAGCAGTGTACCAAAGTTAGGTTTCTAAGGTAAACAAAATCACAACCTTAATTTGGAATGCCATCAGTAGTACAACTGAAACTACTGCTGGTGCACTTCTGTCAGCACTCTGGACAGTACTGAGTGAATACATTTCACCTGCTAGCATACCTCTCAACTGTCCAGATTTTTGCCTCATATTTTTGGTCTGTTTCTCATGAAATTTCTGATTTTCTGGCAAATCTCTGGGATGATCTGAGGATTGACATCATAAAATAATGATATACATTTGTCTTTCAGACTTCATATCCTTCAGAAAAATGCAAGCTGAGACAAATCCTGTTATTATAGCAACTTCCTATGTTTATGAGCAATAGTTAAAATCTGTTCATATTTTTGTGTCTTTGTCCCCCCATTCTGTCAAGCGTTGTCCAGATGTTTTGCATTAAGAGGTTGAGAGGTATGCCTGCCAGCCACCTGTCTCTGTGGCAAAAAGGTGGAAGTGAGGTGAGCTTAGAGAAAGTAGGCAGATAATGGAGGGTTAAAATAGACATTGTTTCTGATTGGGTTCAGAATATATGTTGCACAGAATGTTGTATATGAAGTGAACAAACTTAAGTCTGTGAGATAAAAGCTAAAACTCTTACTTCTCATTAATAACAATGTGTGCTTTGGATAATGTTACATTACACAGTTTGTAAAGTGCAATAACACAAAAGCAGTAACATGAGGAATGCAGACTTATGTGTCATATATGCTGCAGTATTTACCCATATCTCACAACCAGTCATCGCAACAGTAATACATCTTATTTAAACTTGTAGGCCATTGTTAGTTGTATGCACTGTGTCAGTGATGAGCTACTGTAATTTTCTGTGACCCCTTTCTGAACACTTTCTATAGCATGAAGGCCTGATGATGTGCAACACAAATACTTGTAACGTGGCAACTAGATGCCAAAAGAATGAATGTGTCATGTTAATGCTGTAAGTGCCTTGTTCTTACCTAGACAAATCCTTCAAGTTTTGTTATTTTAATTATAATTTCTTCATATTTTTTCCCTTTGCATTTGTGCACCACTTGGCAGTGTGCAAACACGGTTCATGGTTGAAGGCAAAAATGAAAAATGTAATAAGGGCTGCCTTCAGCAGCAAAACCAAGCCTGATGTCAGTGCATGGCTGACAACACTATGGATAGTACTGCGTGAAGAAAATGCACCTGTCAGCCAGCTATCTCTGTCACACATTCTGTAAATACATTGAGGTGAGAACAAAAGCAGAGATGCTGGGGGTCACATTTTTATTAAGGATAGTTTTGTTTATGGTGTCTAAAGAATATTGACACACATTTTGGGATAAGAACTCAGCACCATTAAGTATATGTGATAAATGCTGAATATGCTATCTATAGTTCTTGTGGATTGCTGTTAGCAATGTTTTGTTGTGGGAAATTAAACTATTCTTCTTGTTAATAACAACATTTGCTATGCACAATGATGTCAAAAATGACAGTTTCTAAAGTGTGAGAACACAAATTTACTAATATGATAAATTCTCCACACAACCTAATTATTAGTCATGACAATAATACATTTCCCTTTGAAAGTACCTCATTATGACTTATATGTGGTGTGTCACAAACAAGATAACATAATTTTCTGTGTGTATCCCTTTTCTGAATAATTGACATCACTCTACCCCTGAGGATGTGTAACACAAATACAAGTTCTAATGTGGCAAACCATTGCTCAAAGTAATACTGGATAATGTGTATTTTTTTTATTACAATTTTGGCATTTGTGTGCTGCTTAGCACTGCATATGACTTTTTATGTCTAAAGGCAAAAATGAAAAATTGAATTTGGACTTCCTACTGTAGTGCCAGTAGTACATATGAGCCTAGTACCATTACACTACCATCAACATTCTGGACAGTACTGAGTGAAGAAAAAGCAAGTTTCAACTAACGATCTCTATGGTACAAGATGTAAGTGCAGTGATTGTAGATAGAAAGGACTTTTACTGAGGGGTTCACAATGACATTTGTTACAAACCTTTCATTAGGAATGTAACTATAAATACAAATGAGTATCATAAATATGAGTTTTGCAACAAATTCATCATTAATGATTACTATATAAGTCAAATATAATGTGTGTAAAGTATGCTAAACATAACAATGATTATAGTGAATTTAAAATGCACTTGCAAAGGTATGATGTGCACAATAGTTTTGTTATAATTATTACGGCTCCATTGCTATCCTCTCCTCTCTCTCCAAGATACTTGAAAAATGTATCAACACCCAGGTCTTCAACCACCTCCTAGCTAATAATCTCCTCTCCAAAACCCAACAACATGGTTTCAGGCCATATCACTATACTTCATCACAAAAACAATGGCCTCTTCTCTACTGCTGTATTTCTAGATCTCTCAAAGGCCTTTGACATGGTATCTCATGAGCTACTACTCTCTACTCTCCCCAACCTCTCCTTCTCACAATCAGCCTGCAACTGGTTCCAAAGCTAGCTACACAGATGCCAGCAATCAGTAATCTGGGATGATAACCTATCACCTCACCTCCCAGTTACTCTCGGAGTTCACCAAGGGTCTATCCTTGGCCCACTGCTATTCTCATTTTTCACTAACAACCTGCATACTGCCACCACACAAGTATCTCTTATACAATACGCAAATGACTATGCTCTCATCTGCTCTGCTCCCACTCTACCAGAACTATAACAAATCACACAGGAATCATTCTCTTCTGTATAAAGCTGGCTATCCAATGCTCAGATCCTATTCAACCCAAATAAGACAAAACTTTGCCTGTTCCAACCTTCCAAATCACCCAAACCCCCCCCCCCACTTTATTATGGTATTGTCTTTGTCACATTCTTGACAAAGACAATACCATCATCTCTCCATCAGAACACACAAAGTTACTCGGTGTGGAAATAGACAACAAACTTAGATTTGACACCCACATATCTCTCACAATAAAAAAAGTTCACGAGAAACTTGGTGCATTATATCGAAGCCAATTACTAACCAAGGCAGCTAGAATCTCCATAGCCCATTCCCAGCTAATCTCCATCCTACTCTATGCATCCCCCATACTTAACAACCTTAGACAGACAGACCTAAAAAAGCTGGATGCTTGTTACAACAAAATTGCTAAATTTGCCACTGGAACCTCCTACCACAGCCATCATTGTATCTCCATTAAAGAAATAAACTGGCTATAACTCCCACAGCTTCTTCACTTTAATCAACTTACCCTCGCTCATAAATTTATTAACCACCCCCTTAACATCCCTTCCCTTCAAACCCTTCTCCAACCCTATGACTCCACTAGGCTCCTAACTAAGATCAAGCAACAAAAATCAACTCACTGTTATCAAACCCAAAAACTCAGCAGGAGAAGCCATATTTTC